>NC_133771.1:115998690-116118696 GCF_003597395.2 Chelonoidis abingdonii | reverse complement strand
TTTCTGCCATCTGCACTCTGCTCCACTCCAACCTTTTCTACCATTCAGGACTACCACACCCTAGTCTGACCTGAGACAGGGGTTATTTATCCCCATAACTGGAGCAGGTGCTATAACTGAATCCGATGCTTCTAACTGGAGTACAGTGCACTAATGCCACAGCTTAGTTCTGAGTTAAGTCTAAAAGCAAACCTTTCTCCCTGGCAGAATAAGGCCCACCGGTGCTAACCACTCTTTGCTGCCTTCTGCCATGCTGTATCACATACCCCCCCCGCTTCAACACAAGGAGGTTGCGACTATCGGGACGAGACGGCAGTGTTGGCGGAGTGAGAGGCCATCAGCGTTGCCGTGTGGCTATCCAGCCCTATGACTGGACCAGAGAAATGAAAGTTTGTCAAAGGAGGAAGGAACCACCGCGGTCACTCTGGCGTTTCTTTCCTGTGTTCCTATGCATCCACTGGCCAGCGGGGCTGATCCAGTCACAAGGGTTTAAAACCGCCGCCCCAGGAAGATAATTAGGTGGATGAGTCTCCACTTCAGCCCATTTTAATCGCCGAAGATTATTCCTTGATTCAACAACAGCGATATATTTTGTCCCTGGGGGGAGGAGCTTCCGGGTTAGAAAAGCGGTATACACAATGATGGCCACGGTAGCTCCTCCTCCACCTACCCATCTGGCGTGACAAGGACGGCACGAGGAAGTACCCACCTCAGAGGTGTTCCGTCTCGCAGTGGATGGACATTCTCTTCTCGACTGAGTCTGGGGGGCCGAAGATTGGTAACGGCTACAAGCATAGGCTGTCCGCGAAATCTGTCAAATGTTGCTGCTTCCACCGCATTCTGTCTCACTTCACTATCTCGGGTCCCCCTAGGTTACGATCTATTCTCATCAGATATCTGTCAATGCCCACACATCTTGTGGCAAATGAGGATGAATCTCTGATAGGATCCAATTGATACCCCAAAAAATGCTCTGACCTCTTGTTGCGGAACATTGGTCGAAGCCAATCTTGTATTGCCTCCCTTGTCCACAATTGGGGCTCACCACCCACTCTCCCTACGACATGCCCGAGTATTTGGCCTCAGCTAGTTCCTATCACGCATTCCAGAATTGTCGGTGAGACCAGCCTATCTCAGCAAAGACAGCGTCCACACTGCCGTTGATCCCACTTTGTTCTCAGGTGTGTTCTCCCAAATCAGAGCAGGACATATGTGATCACTATGTCGTCAACTAGTAATAGGGCCGGCCACGGCCTAGTATGGCATAGGTAGCGGTCTATAACTTATACCATTCAGTGCTGCTGTGACACTATGGCACGTCGGCCGCCCACACCTGCGAAGTCCGAAAGCGCTTAGAGGAACAAGATGTACCCTGCAACAGGCCATTCGGGTGTAGAAAAAGCAGTCTATTCCCTGGACATTCCTTGGCAGGAGGTATTTGCCAATATCCTTTGGTTCTAGGAATCTAGGGTGGTTAGTATTTGGGCCTGGCCGGTAACCACTGACAATCAACCAAGCTCGTCAATGGATAAACGTGGTATCGGGTAGGCATGAAGTGGATACTTTCATTTATCATTTCCGATGTCGTTACAAAACCTCAGGTTGCCTCAGGACTTCGGGGGACTGAGTACGATCGGACTGGACCCACTGGCTGTGGGCATTTCTTCACTCAATGACCTCGGTTCAGCATCTTTCGCACTTTCATCTAATTTTCTTCCCTTTTGTTCCGGGTATTTTCGAATATTGATCTATATACAGATCACCTAACACGACTACGGAGAGCTAGGTGACAAATATGATGTAGGACTAGTATGAACCGTCGTCGACGCGGCGTCTAGGTAACAAAATACGATCCTCGGTTCTCGATGAGTGGAATATTACATATCCAGAGACTTCCATCGTTCGATTCTGGGGTTAAGATCTAGGTAGATATCTTAGCCTCTTGCTTCCTGCGGAGCCGTTCTGAGACCTGCAGGTAGAGATCCTCGAATGTACAGACACGTTCTCTCTGTCATGCAGGGCGTCTAGTAAGTGATGTGGGTATATTTGCCTGTCTTCCGGCGCGTCTGGTTGTCTAACCTTATTAATTCACTTCTCCCATATGTGCTGCCACTAGCTCTTATTTGGTCCGTTGGTCCAACTGGCTAGAGTTTGCTTTTCTGTTGGTCGGCACTAACACATCCACCCGTCCCCCGGCTGTTAAATCCTTCGCATTTTCGCCGACGGTTGTATATGTCCGCTTGTGCCTCTTGGTGCTTTTTCTAACATGCTCCCGTTACCTTCGGGGTTACTCGAAGTTATCCCGCTCTCGATCTGTGTCACAACAGATGTCTCAAAAAATATATCTATACCTTGGGTTAGGCGGTTGTTCTCCCAATCCTTCCTTGGGTTCCAATATCCCACGTGCCAGCGAGGTGGAGGCGCTCCCACATATACAGTTCAAAGGAGAAAACCCGTGCGGACGCAACCCAGGGGAACTGACCCGACGTAAAGTAGGGTATAGCGACATTAGATACGGGCAAAAAAGAGATGTCCAGTCCATTTATCCATCCTGTTCTACCACCTTCCGTTGATCACTCACTTATATACGGTTCGATTTAGAACTTCATCGACTAGTCCGTCTGTTTGTATGCGTGATGGCAGAACGGCGGATCGAACTGTTACGGCACAGTTCGCACATCATCAAGCTCTTTCATATGAGTATTTGACGTATACGCAGTTCGCTCCTGGTCTAGTCAGACTTGCCTAGGAATCCCACTCTGGCAAAACCTGTAGAGTTCTATTAGCTATTGCGTAAGACGTGTGGTTTCTTAAAGGGATGCCCTCGTGATATTCGTTGTGGCTAGTCAAGTTGGTCTAAGTCGATACAGTACGTTCGGCATGGCCACTCCGTGCAGAGACGTTCTATGGTGACGTCACTATGTCATGCTATCCTCCCTTCGAACGGGACTCAACTATATTAGGCCAATCATGGTACTAGTGGGGCCCGCAACGTCAGCTACGGCGGCCTATGCCCTGGCATGCCGAGGCAGGAAGGCCATAATACGCTGACTTCCTAGTCTCATATTCCCTGGCCAAAAAAACCTTGCTTAGTTTCGTAGTCCTGCGTCTGCTTGCTCACCCCAGATGTCCCCATAAATGACTGTGTAGCCTAACTCTAGTACAGCCCTTCAGTGATTTCCGATAGGGACTAGGAAGTTGTCTCTACTTCTCTCCCGCAGATTATGCTCTATTCTGTACAAACAGATCACATTTGAACGAGCCAGGCGTAAATGATGGCCCTCTGGGCCTTGATTTTCTTCTACAGGCACTCAATTTATTCCACAGTACCTCCTCCCTCAGCGTTGCATCGTCATGGATCTCGCCTTGGTCCTGCCCAAAGGCTTTCAAACGTGCAGTGCTGAACTGACCTAATTCCAGGGGGCCATTTCACTCTTCCCCCTGGGGTGCTCACCCTTGGGCCAGGAACCTCCTCGTAGGTCCTCCGTGCAACTCGAACCTTCTCTTGCTCTCCTGGCGGGGTTCGCCTACCCACAAGGGAAGTCTATTTGAATTAGCTGGTCAGAACTTACCTGGTCCTAAACTTATTTAGCCGCCCTTTTCTCAGCCTAGCCCTGCGTCGCCGGTTTTCACGGAATGACAGAACAATTCCTGGAGCACATGATTCAGCCAACATATTGGGCTGAGGCAATCTTTCGTTCGCCTCTTTCTTCAAACCTGGGGTTGCTCACCCTCTACCTCGCCCTCGATTATCGGGTCGGTAAGATCTCAAACCCACCCGGGAAAGTTTTATCTCCCAATCAAACAGAGGCACCTAACGGAGAGCAATAGGGGACTACTCCTAAGCAGAAACGACGTGTGGTACTTCCCACCTGATTTCAATCCATATGGAATTGAGGGTAAAAATTCCATCGTGCCATGTATGCCATGTTACCCCTGTGCTTTTAGGCCCGAGTTAGTTGGTTCTTTCCGCACAACTTTCCGAGACCAAAACTGGACAGCAGCTCCCGAATCTAATTAATGCTTATATGGTTTTTAACGCATTCATTTTTTACCGTCTGTAAATCATGTGAGGCTCAATGTAACCCCTAACCAGGTTGATTAGGCCACATTGCTCCCCATAACTCCCAGAATTACACTTCATAGGCACCTCCTTGTTGGACATTGGCTGCTATATTGCCCCAATTTCCCACATTCATTAAACATCCCCCGTCCCCTCATTCCGGTTCTCAACCCCCTGCCTGGGGCTAGTTGGCCGGCCCCCCACCATCTTTCCTCTCTTTCCACCACACCCCCAGGCTGCTTATCTGGGCCTCTGAGGCCATCTGCTCACTGTCTGTTCTCCTCCGGGTTAGTGACGTGTGTATATCTAGAGTTCTCCGGACGGTCGGGGCCTTGGTTTGGAGTCTGTCTTCCTGGTGTTGCCGTGTCCTCCTCGCTTGGCCAGTCTGGACACAGTCTTCGCGGCTGCCAGTTGTCTTGTCTCACGAGGGAGACAAACTCATCATACGGTAGAAGGGAGTCGATTCATGGACCGCACCCAAAGGCTGGTTCCTGAGTTGGTAAACCCCCCATATTACCGGTCCAATATTAGTACCTCCATCAATCTCCTCAGCCAGCCTATAAGGCTTCAGGCGCAGCCATATTCCGGGGTCAGGTGATCAGAGTCAAACAACTGCTCGGGCTGTCTTGTCCTCCACTCAATATGACCTTCTCATCGACCTCTGGCGCCGTAGTGCCGTTTGTCCACACCGATAACCGTGGCCTAGGTATGTCTTCTGCCTTCCTATTGCTGTAGGAAGAGTTAATAGTTTGCATGCTGCAGCTTCTCCAGACATCTCAAATATAGACCTTCTGGGCTTTCCCCACATAGGAATTGGGCAAGGGATACCAGACCACTTGTTCTCGGGGCCAGGGCCTCCCGCAGGGCTGTTCTGTCAAAAGCCAGGAGGTATGCTTCACACATCATCCTCCCTGGTCATATTTTTTTGTAAGTAATGGCTAGCCCGTATGGTCCGGGTCCCTTCCCCGTGGTGATTCTTCCATAAGGGCCTTCATCTGGCTTATTAGGTCTCTCAGCAGGGCTCCGGTCCTGAGCAGCCTGACCTGAGCTCAAGCAATAGCAAATCTTGCATGGCCTAGACCCTGGGCTTCCTGGACGGTCGCATGTATAAGGGCCCGGTACTCGGTCGTAGGCTGTTGGTCGTCCGCACATGGGCTGGCATAGCCTCCCTGGACTTTAGTCCGCAGCGTCGCAGATGCACCGACGGTTCATGTACATCCGCCCTGGACTGATGTCCCAGCGCGCAGACCACTCCTGACACCACGTGTGCAAATTGCGTACTGTTCTGCTGGGTCTCGCGCTTTCTCTTCTTCTGGGGTAAGGTTCAGGGCGCTATTGCTTGCCTCTGAACCAGTCTTAATCATTCCCTAGGTCCTTGGAGGAGGGGAAGTGGAGAGGGGGACCTGGGCCCGCCCTCTACTCCAGGTCCCAACCCAGGGGCCCTGGGGTTGTGGTGACCACCTGACTAGCGGTTTCTTCCCTGGGTTACTTCCTCTCATACCCGTCAGCTTGTGAAGGGCTTTCTCGGCCTCTCTTCTATTACAAGCCTGGTGCCCTACCTAGGTTTCTGTTGGGCTTCCCATCTACCGCAGCACCCTCCAAACCTTCTATTTCTCTCTGGACAAAACTCTTCTTCTTCTGCAATCTGCACTCTGCTCCAATCCAACCTTTCTCCTTCAACTCCACCTCCTGTCTGACTGAAGCAGGGTTTATATCCCATGACTGGAGTCAGGTGCCTAACTGAAGTCAGGTGCTCTAACTGGAGTCAGGTGCTCTAATTGGCCACAGCTGTTTCTAGTTAATCTAAGCAAACCTTCCTCCCTGGCAGGGAATAAGGCCCCTGCTAACACTCTTATGCTGCCTTTGGCCATGCTGTATCACAGGGAGATTTAGGTTGGACATTAGGAAAAAATTTCCTTAACTGTCAGGGTAGTTAAACACTGGAATAAATTGCCTAGGGAGGTTGTGGAATCTCCATCTCTGGAGATATTTAAGAGTAGGTTAGATAAATGTCTATCAAGGATGGTCTAGACAGTATTTGGTCCTGCCATGAGGGTAGCGGACTGGACTCGATGACCTCTCGAGGTCCCTTCCAGTCCTAGAGTCTATGAATCTATAAACACACTTCTTTAGTAGAAGTTTTTAAATGGAATGTAGAATTACTCTACTAATCATGATGTCTTGGCCAAATTTCAATTCCATTCTCAATTTGCACTTATGAAAAGCAATATCTTAGCTGGTGACAGATTGACAGTCTGCTGATGTACATTGAAACTCTGAATACAGTTTGAATAGGTGTCAAACAAAATTGCCAACTCAAACTGTCAATTCAGAAATTAAGTTTAATACTTTATAAAAAGTTTTCCTGATAAAGCTAAAAAAAGGATATTTTGTTTTGTTATACATTCATATGGGTGATATAGATGACACACCTCTTGTCTAAGTCTGAGGGGGCAATGAGGAGGTGTTTTCAGTTAATGACATTCAACTTTTGAACTTGCACACTCCACACACACACACAAAGACGCACAAACACATTAGCGGTTTGACAACATTAATAAGAAAAGCACTCACAAAATATACTTGCATCCGACGAAGTGGGTATTTACCCACAAAAGCTCATGCTCCAATACGTTTGTTAGTCTATAAGGTGCCACAGAACTCTGCCGCTTTTACAAAATATACTGTAGCATGAGAACATCACTTTCCTCACAGCCTCATAGATAGCATGCATTTCCAATCTAAGAATATCTTTGCCTATGTGCAGTCTCCCTGAAGCATAAATACTGGAAACTTACACATGCCACTTGACTCATCCTTACTAGACACTAGGTTTATATTACTGAGTCAGATAAATTGTCCTTGATTTAAACCAGAATTCTGAAATGGTTAGTGAAATCTTAAATGGCAAAATGAATACAATGTGATGGAAAGAAAAAAGCTACCATAGACAGTTTCTATATAAATTACTTAGCAAACATTTCTGGCATGATTTAGAACAATGCATGTCACAATCTATGCGATTATAATGTTAAAGTATTTGAAAAAAAACTGTAGTTTTGTAGTTACCCGAAGTGGGTGACTTGCAGCGATCCTCTGGCACTGCAGTCCCTTCATTAATATCACAAAGACCTGCTGAAAAATACAAACAACAATTTAAAATAAAAAATAAAATTGCTATTTACAATCTTTCCTGAACTAGAATTTCAGAGATTTTTTTAGCCTCTATATTACACTAAGCAAGTGTTTCTCCCACTTGGGGGTGGGGGAGAGAAGACTTTTTTTTTTAAACAAGTCTCTCATTTAAGAGGCTGACCTCAGTTAAAACACTAAAATAGTCTGTTTGACAAAAGAATTACAGTTATTACCTCAGAAATATTGAAACTTTTCACTTGATTTTTTTTATCAATTCATCAATATTTAATCAGAAAAGTAATATTTGGCACACATTTAAGAAAAAAGTATAGCCTTATATAATCAGAGAAAATTATTTATTTTGTTAGAGGTAGATATGTGCATTAACCATGTATACTTTACTCTTATGTTTTAGATAGTATGACCTAAAATCTTATTTAAGTGAAATAAGAAAACTAATTTGTTTGTGATAAAATCAGATGAATAGGAAGATTTCAGTATTAAGAAATTCTATAAAATACTTTAAGATTAACATGTGACCAGTATTGTGTATTTTTAAATAATTTCTACTTTCCTTGTATGGGGTAAAGTTATACTATATTTCTGCAGCCATACTAAGGTAATCCTGTACCATCAGTTTTTCAACAGAACTCGCTCATTCCATTTAAGAAATGGATTGATGATATAAGGTGGTTATGGTTTATTTTTGGGAAGTGAAATGATTTTTCCTCTGTTGAGGACTTTCATAGAACACTCGATATGACATCATCATCATACAAATCACAAGACTGTAGTTACAAGATTCTTTTACTGACAGATGATAACTTTGCACACTTAAAGAATGCAGAATTAGATGCAAAGAAGGAAGTCAAATCATAGGGATCAGAGATATTGCATATTGCGAACTGGAGATACAAATGGAGTTTTTGATCCCGTTTTCTTTATGACTTGACAAAGGGTGTGTTGAAATTTAAAATTGCCCGTTAGACCTTTTTTTTTTTTTTAATTAAAAGCTTTGATTAATGTTTTAAGAATATTAACGTTCTCAGACTTACTTAAAAATAATTCCTTTCTTTGGATCTGTTATGATGTACCATGCTAATCTAAATACAATGAGTACTAATTGCACAAATGAAACACAATTGAATCATTTGTTAGGGAAAAAAATTATCTGCATGTACAGAACAAGATTTTCAACACAGTGCAATCTTAGTTCTTAGTATCTGAACCTTCTGAGGAAAAAAACCACAAATGTGTTGAGACTGTTGAGGAGATTGGGTGGGTTACACACGCCAAGTCAGGACAGAATCAAATTGTATCCACTTGCACCTGTGCAACTCTACTGACTTCAGTGTGTTTGCATTGTTGATAGAGGGCAAAAGTAGGTGCAAGAAGGAGTTTTTCCATTTCAAAACTATGGGGTACTAGTTATCTTCTGGAGTCTGGGTTAACAAATGAAAATTTTCTGAATGCCAAAACCAAAGACTTATCCTGTGAGGAAAAGAAGAGTTACTTAGCTTTACTGTAACTATGGTTCTTCAAGATGATGTCATCAATGAGGATCCCACTCAAGGTGTGCAATAGCAATCTCCTGAACTGCATTTTCGTTGGGCCACACCTGTGCTATGCATGTTCTCATAGAAATCATAGAACATGATTTCGAGAGGTCATCTAGTCCAGTTCCCTGCACTCAAGGCAGGACTAAGTATTATCTAGACCATCCTCAACAGATGTTTGTCCAACCTGCTCTTAAAAATCCCCAGTGATGGAGATTCCATCACCTCCCTAGGCCATTTATTCCAGTGCTTAGGAAAAACTTCCTAACAGTCAGAGTGGTTAATGTCCAATCTAAACTGCCCTTGCTGCAATTTAAGCCTGTTGCTTCTTGTCCTATCCTCAAAGGTTAAGAACAATATTTTTTCTCCCTCCTCTTCCTTGTAATAACCTTTTATTTACTTGAAAACTGTTATGTCCCCTCTCAGCCTTCTCTTCTCCAGACTAAACAAACCCAATTTTTAAAATCTTCCCTCATAGGTCATGTTTTCTAGATCTTTAATTATTTTTGTTGCTCTTCTCTGGACTTTCTCCAATTTGTCCACATCTCTCCTGAAATGTGGTGCCCAAAACTGGATACAGTACTCCAGTTGAAGCCTAATCAGCACCGAGTAGAGCAGAAGAATTACTTCTTGTGTCTTGCTTACAACACTCCTACTAATATAACCCAGAATGATGTTTGCTTTTATTGCAACAGTATTACACTGTTGACTCTCACTTAGCTTGTGAGCCACTACGATACCCAGATCCTTTTCCGCACTACTCCTTCCTAGGCAGTCATTTCCCATTTTATGTGTGTGCAACTGTCAAACAGATAGCTAAGGGTTAATGTTTCTTTCACCTGTAAAGGGTTAACAAAGGGAACCAAACACCTGACCAGAGGACCAATCAGGAAACTGGATTTTTTCAAAAGCTGAGGGAGGGAATGTTTGGGTGTGTGTCTTTGTCTGGCTCTCAGCTATCTTCAAGCTTCTAATCTTCAGTTTCCAAGTTGTAAGCACAAAGGTAGAAAAATAATAGGCTGTAATTGTTTTTTTGTATTTACATCCGCACTACTCCTTCCTAGGCAGTCATTTCCCATTTTATGTGTGTGCAACTGATTGTTCCGTTGTAAGTGGAGTACTTTACATTTGTCCTTATTGAATTTCATCCTATTTACGTCAGATCATTTCTCCAGTTTGTCCAGATCATTTTGAATTTTAATCCTATCCTCCAAAGCACTTGCAACCCCTCCCAGCTTGGTATCATCCACAAACTTTATAAGTGTACTCTGTATGCCATTATCAAAATCATTGATGAAGATATTGAACAGAATCAATCCTTACGGGACCTCACTCATTATGCCCTTCCAGCATGACTGTGAACCACTGATAATGACTCTGAGAACAATTTTCCAACCAGTTATGCACCCACCTTATAGTAGCTCCATCTAGGTTGTAGTTCCCTAGTTTGTTTCTGAGAAGATCCTTCAAGACAGTATCAAAAGCCTTACTAAAGTCAAGATATACCACATCTACCGCTTCCCCCCAATCCACAAGGCTTGTTACCTTGCCAAAAAAAAGCTATCACGTTGGTTTTACACAATTTGTTCTTGACAAATCCATGCTGACTGTTATTTATTATCTTTTAGGTGTTTGCAAATTGATTGCTCCATTATCTTTCCGGATACAGACGTTAAGCTGACTGGTCTGTAATTCCCTGGGTTGTTCTTATTTCCCCCTTTATAGATGGGCACTCTAGAAGCCTATAGAAGCACTATGCACTTCTACCTCACTACAGTTTTTCAAACTTGGCATCTGATCTTGCAGCTAGGTCAAGAGTATAGGTCTTAACAAAAGTCAGGGGATTACTCTAGATAGCTTGCAGCTTGTCTGCTAACAGAGTGACCTTTGATATTTGGAGGGAAAGGTTTATCAGCCATTTCATAGCAAAATGATATGCACTGTGTGGTCCATTTTGATATTCTCTGGCAGAGGAATGCTTGACTCTTCAAAGCACCAAAGACGGCAATAAAGAGATGAGAATCCGGGCTGAAGAACTTTGCAATATAACAAGACCCTTTAAATGTCCAAATTGTGGTGTTTTTTCCCTCCAGAAGCAGAATGAGGTTTAGGGGAGAAAACAGGTAAACTGATGGACTGGTTCAAATGAAATTCCAAAACCCCTTAAGGGATAAACTTAGGATGAAGTCTCAATACCACCTTATGTCTGTACAGTGTTGGGTAAAGGGATATCAACGATAAGAGCCTGGAGTTCACTGAGCCTGAAGCTGCCGTGATAGCAACTAAGAGTATCATCTTGAGAGTGAGGTTGTGTAAGAAGCATTCTGAAAGTGGCTTGAAAATGATGCTCCATGAGGTCTGTAAGGACAATATTAGAATTTCAAGTAGGAGGGTTCTTGAACGCATGAGTAAGTATGTAGTAACCCTTTCAGGAATCTGGTTACTGTGGGCTGAGAGAAAACTGAACAAATGGATGGCATACAGAGACTACTGGTAAGGTGGGGCTTTATGGAACTGAATGAAAAGCCAGGTTTGTAGAGATTCAACCCCAAAAGGAAGCAGTGGGAGGGTCTGAGCACGGGTCACAAGCAGGTTTATGGGACTGCAACTGGGGAAGGCATATCCTTGCATTTCCTTCCCTGACTGCCATCTTGTAAACCTGCCTGTAGAGCTGGGGCCTTTTTTCCTCAAAAAATGTTGTCAATAAATGGCATGCTGTTGCCAATACCTACATACCATTTACATTAGAGTCAATGGTACAGCGTTGGTTCCTGGCAAAATATTGTTATTAACTGGATGTTGTCAATATCCAGGTAGCTATTAAGAGGACTCCACTGTAATATGTTGCGAATGTGTTGTTTGTTAAGGGTTGAAGCTTGGAATTCTGTAGTACAGGCAGCAATGCTATGCAAGCTAACCTGATCACTTGCAGCTCTGGCATGTTTTGTGAAGGGACACATCTTTTTCAGATTCTATTCCATGTATCTGGAGGCGATTCGGATGGGAACCCCAACCTGTTCCAGACACATCCATAATCCGTGCACTTGTGGTAGGCATGGTAGAGAAGCCCCCTACAAATGTTTTCTGGGTAAGTGTTGATAGGAACAGTGACAGTAATGCTGATAATGCTGAGTAGTATGGTGGGACCACAACTCATTCTCACCTGATGTTTTTTAGGAGAATGGATGGACTTTAGCCATGCTTATAATGGATGTGGATGAAATGTGGCAAGCAGTGTCACATAAATGCAGGATGACATATGCTAGGCCATATGACATAAGGCCTTCTGACTTTTTACCAACTTTTTAAAATATTTCAAAAAAAGTTCATTTGGTTAATTCATTAACTGATAAATTTTGCATAGTACATCAATGTTCTTTCTACAAAAATGCATACATAAAAGAAACACCACAGACATAAGGCTGCTAGGGAGGTAGGGCAGCTATAGCTCCTTCCTTTCATAGCTACTTTTGTTCCTTCATTTGGTCAGAACATAACGGAAGAAATTGATGAAAATGCAAGAGTTGTCTCCCCTCTGTCAGCAGTTCTCATCCCTACTAACCCCGGAAGAAATAGATCAACGTACAATAGCAGTATGTTTTGCTGTCACAAGAGCACCATGCTGACTGAACCTAGTTTGCTTAAAGGAGATAAAAGGCTAGCAATCCTCTTGGCTACATACTCAAAGTACACACATCTATGACGTGACGCCACAATTTTAAAATAAGTTTTGAAATTGGTGCTCCCATTGCAGAGAATAGCAAGGTATTTTCAGTTTCTCTTCCCACAGCAATAGCATCAGTGAATTTAAATGAATGGTTATCTAATGGAGATGGATAAGAGGACGACTACTAAGAAGAACATAAGTCTGTTATGAGGTTATCAGCATGTTATTGCTGCTGAAGATGTGCTATGCATAAAACTGCATTTCAAGTACTAAATTTTTAGATTTTTTTTAAAAACATCAACTTTCCACATCAAAAATCCCTTACAAATAAATAAATTGGAGAAGATATACTCGCTTTCAAAGCTCAACCGAGACCATGTTCATAGTTTGCATTTTGCAAAAACACTAAACCAGGTTATACCTGAGTCAGGGATGCTGCAAATAAAAAAAGATTCTGATAAATTCACACAGCTCTACCTTACAAGATATTTTACTTCTTTGGTAGTTCTATTTAAGCCAAATATGAAACACTACTGCTCTAATTTTTTGCAAGTAATAAGACAAAGTTAAATATAACAATCTCTGTACTGATGAATCTGATGAAGTGGGTTTTAGCCCATGAAAGCTTAAGCCCAAATAAATTTGTTAGTCTCTAAGGTGCCACAAGGATTCCCCATTGTTTTAATCTCTAGTGGTATGCATTGTGTTTCTGTCTTAGAGATGACCACAAACCATTAAAATATATGTTAATGGTGTATTTGGAGGAAACCCTTTCCATTCTTTAAAATATTCTTGTATAAAATCTGCATTAGTAGAGATTAAACATTTGGCTTCAATTAATTATCCGTACTAAGGCACGTGGATTTATTTATCAGAGATGATGGCAGAGAATACAAAGGATTAGGTAACTGCATGATTGCTGGAACAGTTTCCTCTTTCTCGGCAAAAAACATACATGCCAACAGCTGGAAGCTAAAGATTAATTTAGCAAGCAAACAAGTTTTTAAAAAGTTAAATTTAAGTACATCTCTTTCTTCTCATAAGACAACAAAGTCTTCTATGTGGTCAATTATTCTCCTCTCGCTCGTTTAAAAAATAAAATAAAAAACAAGAATGAAATTCTGTGTTATGCCTTTTTGATGTGCAGCACAAAATAAGCTGCCCTGGGAAGGATTTTTTGTGTGCTTTGCACCCTCTTGATTATAGAGTATTCTAGGGGCTGGAGCGGGTCTAACAATTTATTCAGTTTTGTGGGTCTGTTCAAGTCATGGCAGCCTTCTGGGCTATGTGCTATAGCGCTGCCTTCAATCTCTGCAGTGCTATGACCCTGCCTAGATGGACTGTGAGCTCCAGCCATGTATGCTTGGGCTCATTAGGAGTCCTCAGGAGCAGTCTTTCGATCGTCTTTCACAGTTCCTGTATCTGGAGGATCCTCCCATGCCCTCAACCAAATGTATTTTGGTGGCGTCACAAGTAAAAGATATGGTACACGTATATGATTGAACAAATCATGCCAAAATCAGTTTCTAAAACTAGAGACATAAGGTGGGTGAGGTAATATCCTTTATTGGACCAACTTCTGTTGGTGAGAAAAGATATTACACCTTCTCCACCTTTTGTCTCTAACATCCTGGGACTGACACAGTACACCACCACTTTCTAAAACTAGAGTGTTATTTAAAAGGACTAACAAAAAAAAAACCCATGGTGAGTGAACAGCAAGTTACTTACTGGTACATCAAATTCAGATGTTCAAAAATATTTTATTGCTATTAAATGACTTACTTATATGAGAGGTGCGAAGTTTTTTCACAGACTCTGAATATAAGTTAGAAAGGCCGCACATGCAAGAAGCCACAGTCAGCATACCTTAATGAAGCAATGAAAAAAGAAAAGACGAGACACCAACATAGTATGTTTGAGACAGAAAAACCTACCGAATAACTTGAATAATCAGAATTATACAATGCTTTAGCCAGGCAGACAAACGTTAGTAAGTGCAACTAAAATCTGAATTAAAAAACAAGTCTAAATATCTGAATTCACACAGGCAAAAATTCTCTTTTCATTATCTTTATGAGCTGTACTGGATATTTCAGCTAATAAGTATGTACACAGATGTGACAGAAGGGTTCAGTTAATGATGCTGACAAGATGTTACAGTGACAAAGGCCAATAGCACTAAACAAGTAGTTTCTAATGTCTCCCAGAGTGACTTGTAATCTGACTATATAAAAACAGTATTTAAGATTGCGAACATTTTCCGTAAGAACCTAAAATATTAAGCCTATCAGACTGCCTGTTTTGATCATATTTCATGGAGGTGAAGAGGAAGTTTCTGTTCTTTTAAAATGAAACTTTCATCCATTAGGGAAAATCAAAGACTAAAAATCTTTGAAATGCTTTATAAAACGGTAGGTAATATCAGCAGCAATTGGTGCCTTTTTTAGTTTTGTGTTCAAAGTTCAACAATTGAACTTCATTTTGTAGTTATTTTGATGTTTCTCAAACCAATAATTTACTATCAAGAAATACCTATCTACAGCATCTACAAATAAAAAAAAGAATAGTGCGTATGTGACACCTTAAGATAGCAACCTGAAGCCCCATATTCACCGCTGTCATATGATTATATGTTTTGTACAAAGTATGCCTTGTGAGGTATCACTTTAAAAGCATTGACCTTAATATCCCATCGGATTGAATATACTAATCATTGCATATGAAGTTTTCCTGTACGTTGCGAGAAACCCACAGCTTTCAATTGCAACAAAGAAGCAACCATCATGGTCCAGACAGGTGTTAATGGCTCATCAAGAAGAATTTACTATCCCAGGGGCTTTTCAGAGAAGGCAGGAATGCAATGGGGACTGTCTGATCAATAGGGACTGCCTGACCCCCATGTCACAGCAAGGATTTTTCTAGCTGGAGGAAGAAAGTACAAAAAAGGAACAGTGACATTACCACTTGTCTCTCTCTCTCCCTCTCCCTCCTCCCAATCTCAACACCTGTAGATTCATCTAGAAGACAAAGACTTGAAAACTAGGAAGATTAGTCCCAGGCTGCAAGAGAGTCCAGTCCGCGTATTGAGGAACCGTAAACATCTGTTAGAGTGAGAGACCGCTTGATTAAAATCTTGCTTAGTCTGTTGAAATTAGAAACTTAGTGTAAATTCTATTTTTACTTCTTGGGTAACCAACTTTGATCTCTATGCCAGCTACTTATAATCACTTAAAATCTGTCTTTCTGTGGTTAATAATCTGTTTTATACTATATTTTACCTGAAACTGTGTTTTTGTTTTAAGTACTTGGGGAATCTCAGCTCAGATTACAAAGGCTGGTGCATCTCAACTTTCCTATGAAGAAGTAGCAACCCTATTAATGAGTTTTCACTGTCCAAGGGACCTTTAGCAGTGTAAGATCATATCTCTCTGGGGTGCGAGGCTGGGAGCTGGGGTGACTTGCTGGTGCCTCTCTCTGAGAGTGGTTCAGGGATTATTAATGCAATTTAGCTGGGTGTATGGCTCCACATGCTGATGGCTGAGTGATCACAGCCCCTGGAGGAGTTTTGCTACTTATCACTGGCATAGCTTTGTGAGGTAAAATTAAGGGGGCACAGCAATCCCACAATTCCAGGTTGTACCACGGGGATCCTGTCACAGCGTGAAACACTTGAGATAAAATAAGAACATGCTCGAATCTTCTCCTGGCCCACTTAATCTGAACCAAAACTATCACTGGATGAAATTTATCAAATAATTTCTTCTTCATTGAAAAGTGGCCATTTTCAGGTAACAATTTTTTTCATGCACACTATCATTTATCATTTTCAAAATAACATTTTTTCATTTTAAAAATATCCATGTAACTAAGCTGAACAAAAAATGTTTTTCAAAAATATTAGCTGTTTTTATTTCAGAAATTATAAATGAAAAATTTGAACAAAAGGTCACAGGAATTTAAGAAAAACAGAACAGCGATTTCAACTCCCCCCCTCCACATTTAATTTTTTGACCTGCTCTATTTTACAAGTTTGGATTTGCAAACTTAAAATATCCATTTGTATGTCATACACTGAGGTTTCTCCTCTAAGAAGCACACAATACACTAGGAGGCCAGATAATTATGGATATTCCTAGTGATGAGAAATTTTAAACTAATAACAGCAAAAGCAAAAGGAAGCCAGTTTTGATGTCCCTTCTATGCTGAGAAAAGGGGTATATGTAGGGGTACGTCTACACTATCCGCCAGATCGGTGGGTAGCGATCGATCTATTGGGGATCGATTTATCGTGTCTCATCTAGACGCGATAAATCAATCCCCAGTCGCTCTCCTGTTGACTGCTGAACTCCAGCTCGGCGAGAAGCGAAAGCAAAGTTGATGAGGGAGCCGTGGCAACTGACCCCATGCCGTGAGGATGCGAGGTAAGTTGAACTAAGATACGTCGACTTCAGCTAAGCTATTCTCGTAGCTGAAGTTGCATATCTTAGGTCGATCCCCACCCTAGTGTAGGCCAGGCCTAAGTGTGAGAAGATCTATGGGGAGAGCAGATGTGTCACAGAAATTGCAGGATATTGCCTAGGCATATTTACAAAACTCTGACAATTATAAAGCGGTGTTGGTTATTTAATTAAGATCTTTTAAAGTTCATATAACTATTTTGTATTTAATTTATACTTCTATGAATGTGTACAATGCTTGCTTATCTGCTGCTTAAGGTCCTTTTAACATAAATTAAAAACACTACTGATCAAAATAAAAACAGCAAGTACCTCTCCACTATAAAACTCAGTCTACATCAAAGTTTAGTCTCATATCACAAATACCACTTAAAGAGAAAAATGAAATCTGGGAGGATTGGACAAAAATGCAGTATTATACTTTAATCAGCAGGAATCTAGCATGGAGTCTCTCAGATACTTCAGTTATTGAATTGCAAAGAATCATCATGTAGGAGAATGCGAATACAAACCGATGTTCCATTAATTATTCTCAAAGATCAGACATGTAATAGTCATACAAAAATATACGTTTTGTGTTGCTAATGTGCTTATATTCAAAGTAGTGACTGACAGCACAACTATGAGTTATGAAGGAAGGTACCATTGTTGAAATGCAACATCCAGCAATTCTTACCTCCTGATGGTTGCCGAGATTTACGAGGAGATCGAGGTTCCCTACGATAAGGATCATTAGAGCCATACAATTCAGTGGTGCCAAGGTTCAAGAGCACTGTCTTCTGCAGGTAATCAACCATTGCAATACCATTACAATTGCCAAAAACTACTCTGGAAGAAGAAGAGTAGGAGGAAAGATTAAGGCTCCAATAAAGTTGCTAATAAGTCAAAAGTTGCTATTTTTATTCTTGTATGTAGTAGTGTGCTTGACAAAGAATGATAAACACACTTAATTTTAAATTGATCTTTTAAATGAACCTGGAAAAGAATTAAAAAACAATTGTGTGAACTAGTATTTTAAAGTGCAGTTCACTGCTCCAGAAAGTGACTAAAAATAGTACTTCCTCCTCAGTAAACCAGCTTCCGATAGCTACAGAGTTCACTTACTAAAAAGACAATCTGAATAGTTTTTACTCCTGTTTGACTCTGAAGAGACAACATAGCTGTGTGAGAATTAACTGGATTTAATTATGACTCGCTCATCAACACAGTTGCTAACTATGCTGTAATTGTAGAAACTGGTGATGTCTGAGTCTAAAGGACTCTTCAATAATATCTGGATTCTAAGTTGGGTTTGTAGAGCTGGCATTTAACAATCATTTTATTTGCAAAATGAGCAAATTTAACCAGAAAGAAGTTCTACAACTCATTTTATAAAATCTACTTTTTACAGCAGATGCTTTTCTTCCACAGTTAAGTTTCGTCTCTGGAATTTACATTTCCCTGTATATCTTTTTTTTTTTTTTTGGAAGTTCAATATACATTTATGATGTTATATATATAGATAAAATTACCATAGGCCAAATAATTGGGAAAATTGCCTAATGAAAGAGTCTCTTAAAGAAGCCTCCCTCCAACCACCAAGACTTTGTTCCCTTCATTGTAATGGGTGCAAAATGTAATACTGCTGCCTATGCAATTCCTTTTGGTCATTTACTTTATTATTTTAGTGACAACCACAATGAGGAAAAGGTGGACTAAAGTTCCTATTATAAATCTCTATTTTAATGAACTTATAACTTGCTCTTAGCTAAAACAAGGCAGCTGGACAGGATTCTTTTAAATATACAAACACAAACTCACATACAACTCAGTTCATTTTGGTGCACAAAAAAATCTGAAATTTCTTGTTCATATAATTAAAAACATTTGAACTTTACATGTCTTTTTGTACATATAACTTTCAAGTTCTGTTTAGAGAAGCATCAATGCTTGTGTGTGTGTATGTTTTTTTGTTTTGTTTTTTATAAATGCAAATAGATAAGTTTAGGATATTCAGTAACAGTTTATAAATCCAGGTTTATAAACACACTTTAAATGACTGATTACCACTAAAAAGTCAAAATCTGCCAAAAGATACCACCAGCTACTATACAAATATTGCAGCTATTTATTTTAAGTATAGGGGAAAACTGATAGCACCTCCAGTATTCCTACATAGTAGGTATAAACAAATGTTGACTTTTTAAACAGTTACTCTAGTGAAATTTATTAGAAAAAACTAGTAAAAAGTACAGAATATACTTACAGACCATAGGCGGAGTTCACTGCCAAACTGGTTATCTGCTGCGGAGGTTCTCCACTCACCCATACCAGCTGAATAACTAGTTCAATCTGATAGCCTGCAGACTGTTTGAGGGGAGAGCTTTTTATTCTGCAATATGAAAACAATGTATAATGTCTTTATATTAATCTCTCCACTTTGATACAATAGGATCTAATTAACTTGTACAAGGCAGGGAGACTGACTGAGAATTATTGAATTTTACAATCTACCAAACGAATACACACAATATAAATAAATAAGAATAATGCACCAAAAGTGTTCATTTTACCTTACCTCCCATTATTTGTGATGATACTTAGATTTGCGACTTAAAACAACCTGAGCAATGATTCTAAACACTGAGGGATGGGAAAGTGCAAAACAAGGGTTAACAGCACTAGTATCATACGATGGCTTTAGCAGAGAAAATGTGTCACAGATTCTGTGTTTCTAAGAGGGGAGAATTGAGAATTAGGAATTGTAGCTTTAATGAAAGAAGTTTATACTGAGGAGGGATTTGAATGTGATGTGAGTATGGCTAACTTAGGCAGGGGCTTTCAGGCAAAGGTTGCTGGTATGATAGAAGGGCACAAGAGTGCAAGATGAGAAAGTAGATTTTTAGACAGATAAGCTTGCCTGGAACAAATATAAAGAATTGCTTGCACCAGAGGTTTTGAATATCATCCCATTCAAGGGCCCCCCATTTCTCCACAAGACACAGGCTCTGTGTGTTCCCTCTGTTCTCTCTTTTCTCCACCACTTTAGGGTTCCTCAGTCCCCCTGCCAGGAGTTCTATGCATATCCCTTCTTATATGCCAGGATCTCTGAATTTCCCACCCACTAGGGGACCCATGCACTTCCCATCCCCAATACCAAGGTGTCCCATTCTCACCCCCTGATAGGTGATCTATGTGCATCCCCATTTCCCTATACCTGGGTTCCCCAATCTTTCCCACACCAGGGTTGTGCATGCCTCCTTTCCTCCCTCCTCTCATTCAAGGCTCTTCCATTCTCCCTCCCATGGCTGGGCCTCTCTGCTTGCCCCCTTTTCCCCATTCCAGGGTCCCTATTCTCCCTCCTGTGCAAGAGGCTGCGTGTATGTCCCCAATCCTCCTTTGCACCACCTCAAACTCCCCATTATTACTCTTTCAGTGAGAGACAGGGTAGCAACAAGTTAAAACTTAATTGGGAGGATAGCCAGAGATGAGATGGACTATCGTTCTGCTGGAAGGCATTAATGAGTGCCATCAACTAGTTGCTTGATTTACAAATAATGGCAGAGGTGCTTGAAATTATAACAGGGGCAGATGACAGGTGCCCAACATGGCCCCCCATGTTTCCCTTTTCAGTTTTCCAAATTTCTCCAAGATCAAAAGAGTTCACTGTTGCCACTGTTCCCTGAAATTCTGGAATGGAGTGGATGTTGTGTTCAGAAGTTTCAGCATTACATATAGAGAGTAGAAATGATGCTGAGTTGAGTGCAAGACCTTTGTACTCACACAGCTTAGCCAAAAATACAATAGGAGTATGCTCTAACTTTCTCCCAGGTTTTATTATTTAAGTCAGTGTTTTATATTCTACAATTCAATATATTGGTAAGGCGTGAAAGAGCTCCCACACATAGAAAACAAGTGTGTCCACAGAATCATTTTTTAGACTGTGGATTTAACCCAGGATCACAAACTAAGATGGCGTGCTTACTTTTACAATTTAGCAGCTAAAGCACATGCCAATCCAAATATCAAATCTGCAGGTGAGGATTTTTAATTGGCATTGTCATCAGGTTAAATATGGTGATCTAGAGGTATAACAACATTGCCTTTAGCAAGGTACAAACTGGGAAAACCTCACTCCATTCCTGATTCCTCAAGTGAACAGTAGCTGGTATTAGAGAGAAGAAGTGGGTGAGGCAATATCTTTTACTGGACCAATTTCTGACTGTGACAGAGACAAGCTTCTAAGCTTACACAGAGCTCTTCTTCAGGTCTGGGAAATATACTCCAAGCAGGGCCAGCTCCAGCCATTTCGCTGCCCCAAGCACAGCAGCACACCGCGGGGGGCGCTCTGTCGCTCACCGTCCCGCAGCTCCGGTGGACCTCCCACAGGCATGCCTGCGGATGCTTCACCGGAGCCGCAGACCCTCCACAGGCACACCTGCGGGAGGTCCACTAGAGCCGCCTGCCGCCCTCCAGGCAACCGAAAGTGCGCCCCCCGCGGCATGCCGCCCCAAGCACGTGCTTGGCGCGCTGGTGCCTGGAGCCGGCCCTGACTCCGAGTGTCAACTCAACACAAGGTGGAACAGATAAGCATAAGTAGTTAACACATTACAAAGGACAATTCAAGGTGAAGTGTAGAAAAGTTGGAGAAAGTTGTTCTCTCTTGCCACAAAGAGCAGGACAAGCGGCAATGGGTTCAAGCTGCAGCATATCAGATTTTGATTAAATCTCAGAAAAAATGTCCTAACTGTAAGAATAGTAGGACAATGGAACAGACTGTCTAGGGAGACTGTGGAAACTGCTTCACTGGAGGTTTTCAAGAGGAGGCTGCACAGCCGTCTGTTTTCCATAGTTTAGCCACAACAAATCCTGCATTTTGGCAGGGAATTAGACTAGATGACCCTTGTTGTCCCTTCTAACCCTATAATTCTAAGTGACCTGTTAACACTTCTCAAGTCATGGGGTGAAAGGGAGGGGGGCAAAAAGGCAGCTGCAAGGGGAGGGTTAGTCGGTTACAGATTTTTGTAATGAGCCATAAATCCGTGTCTTTACCGAGTCCATCATTTTTCGTATCTAGCATGAATTTAAGCCCCAGCCTCGTCTTCTGAAGGTGTTGTGCAGATTTCCTTAGAGAATGATTGAAGTTTTTCGTGCAGATTTCCTTTGAGGATGAGGACTGGAAGGTCAGATATAGAGTGATTGCTGTCTGAAAAATGTTCACCCAGAAGTGATATGATGTTTTTGTCTTTTTTTGTGTGCGAGAGTTCGATCAAGAGCATAGTGATTGTCTGGCTTCAGTCCCATATTTGTTCTTGGGGCATATAGTGCAATAGATGAGATACATCACATGTTATGCTAGGCATGGGTAGGAACAATAGATCTTTAAAGGTGTCTTGTCAGACGTATGATCATCATAACAGTGGAGATATGTCTGCAGGTTTTGCATCCGTTGTTCTGGCAGGATCAAGTGTTGCTTTAACTTCATATGCAGGTACATCCAGACAATCACTACACTCTCCAATGAACTCACACAAAAAATCATGTTTGTTACAGTATTTATAATTAACCGATGGAACAGATGACACATCTATGATCACTTCTAAGGTCAGAAAACAGAAATTTGAAAAGATCCATTAGAACAGGTCATCTACTCCATCCTTCAGACCAATGTTTCTCAAAGTTTGGGTCACAACACCTAGAGGGGCTTGAAGAGCAAGTGGGGAGTGTACAAAAAGAGGTGTCTCAATTGTTCTCCAGAGTCTCAGAGACTTATTTGTATCCAGTTTAAACTAATTAGTATGGTTGCAAATAAAACTTTAAAAACATGAAGCAAGTGTAACCAATATAGATACGTCTCCCTGAGGTTGCAGAAAGCCTTAGATAACGGTTCTGAGGTATGAATGGCCCCAATTCATTTCAGTGGATGTTAAATCAGATACCATGATACTTCAGGTGTCAACACTTAACTATTTTCTCATCAAAACTTTTTAGAAAAGAGAGCAAGTATATTATGATTTATATCAGCATTTTCCTAAGTGTGAAGCATGGCCACTGAGTGGGCATAAAAAACTAACTGGGAATGAGGTATGTAAAACTACGATAGGCACTATTAAACAACAGATGGTAGGGTTTCTGTATGTGTGCATATGTGCATGGGGTATTTTTGTGCTCGATAGGTTTCAGATTCCTGAAATTGGGCTCAACTTTCACAAGCTTGCAAAATGTTGCCTTAATCAGTATAGGATTGTCCAAAGGCTATGACAGATTTTCTGTAGTAATATGAATGCACACAAGCACTTATGTCAGCGTAGTCTTGTCAAGGTTCTGATCAATGAAAATAAGAAGATACAATATTATAAACAAAAGTGCACCATAAACTTTCCACGTTCTTACACTTACTTTAAACATGGGACATTATCACGGAGCCCATCAGATGAGCTGCTGCTTGTAGATGGATGTGACTGGGGGGCGATGGACTGAGGATTGGAACCTGTGCCTGGAGTTGGCAACGGTGGTGCTTGTTCACCGTCTGGAGATTCTACATCATTTATTTCATACAGCAGCCGTACTTCAAGCATCTGTAAATTAAACCAAAGCAAAAGCAACAATAAAATACACTATCTTTCTTCTCTATGAAAGCCAGTCTCCTTTGATTCCCACATTTGCCTCTTGAAAGCCACAGAAATGTATATGTGAATTAAGAAAAGTGCTAATAAAAACTCAAATGGACGAACAATATGTCAGGCCAGCTTTTGTACAGAAAAGCAGCTCAAAAATTTCACCTCTTTTTGCAGCTCTTTGCTGAACAAAAATGAAATACTAATATATATATATGGGCTAAGGCTCAGATTTTTGAAGGTGTTTAGGCGTTGCTGCACTCAGTGTCAGAATGCCTAATTAATTTGCCTAAAGCTCATTTTCAAAAGGCCAAAATCCCTTAACAGTCGATGGAATTTTGACTCAAGTGCCTAAATCCCATATAAAACAGATTCAGGCTCCTAAATCAGCTAGGCATTATGACACTAAGCATGCAGCAACACCTACATACCTTTAAAAATCAGGGCCTGTGTGTTATTCTCATACTATATCAACAGTACAATTTCTCAGTCATGAAACAGCATTTTCTTTATGTAGTTACTGCAATCTCTTTTAGGTGAAATAGGTAAAAAGAATGGAACTCAAAGTTAAGGGTGAACTGTACCATACTGTAACAGTGGGTAGAACTGGATACATCAAAACAATATTTAATGAGTTTTCCCACCGTGCTGATCTCTACACTTTAGAAAACATTAGACAGGTTTCACCCTTAATTCAAATTTCTCTTGCTTAGTTCTTTTCCTCTATTATAGCCTTAATATCATTTTAGTACAGTTTTTAGAGGGCAGATTTCCCCTCTTTTCTATTTTTTCCCCTCAAGCAAATATTTTTGTTGTCTATTAACTAGAACTTAACACTTAGGCTGATATATAGAAAGGTGCCAACCAGTAATTTGTAAAACTATACTGTCCTGAAGAACAGTTTCACTATCTGATAACTTTTTAAGCAATCATTTAGAAGCATGTACCTGTTAAAATAACCTGTGTGTTAATTACCCACTGTTATACACAGGTAATGTAAAAAGATAAAAGAAAGCATGCTTAAATCCTCAGAGACTTTACCCAAGAAATAATATTAAAACCAGAACTGCATTGCGATTAAACTTTGTTCAGAACACATTATATAGAACTTAAAAATGAATGTTGTCATAATTGTTATAGAGTTCAAAATAATTTATCTTCTCTTAACAGTTTTGTATAGGGGTATGCAGGCATACAGTATGAGATTAATTCAATAAAGCTCTCATCTAGATCTTTTGAGTTTTTGTACTGCCACCCATGACCCTATTACCTGAAAGCCTTCTATGTAAGATCAGTAACAATGGTAAAATCTCTAATCACCTTCAGAGAGTCTCTGGCAGTTCTCCATCTATGGCGTTGTAACTCTGCTTTGGGTAGGTTTGTTTTTGGTGCATGGGTGGGGGAGAAGGTTACGAGTGGAATAAAAGAGGTGTTTGAATGGCGAGTGTCATTTATGGTGCAAAGGCTCTCCCAAAGAGAAAAGCCTTGCAACATTTCCCAAAGACAGTCTCTTCCGGAAGACTATTCTACAGTCAAATCCCCTTGAGATTACTTGGTCTCCTGCTCTCACACAAAGCAATGGCTCATGGATTGAAATTTGACCTTTGATGCAGCCTGGCCTTGATTCATCAATTGCTTTTAAAATTAGAACCAAAACCTTTAGCTGGTACAGGAACCCGACTAGGAACCAGTAGAGGAACTTAACCACATACTTAATTGCCAATGAAGTTAAATTTAAGCAGGTGCTTTAGTGCTTTGCTGAATTGAGCCTATTAAAGACACACATCCAACTCCTATAAAGAGACATAAATAAAGAAATAAAACTTATTCGATTTTTTTTTTTTTTTTCCAAAAAGCTGTTGCTAGTTTTGAACATCTCCTATGTATGAGAATTTAACCAACAGGATGAATCATGATAAAAATCCAAACCATCAATATATTTCTATTACAGCCGAAATCCATACAATTAAAAAAAAGTGATACTACTACCGGAATGGCTTCTGTTGTCACTTCTTGTTTGCTGAACCTGTAAATAATGACATGTGCAGAAACTCCAGCTATGCACAGCATCCTACTTTCTGGACACCACGAGATGATCTGAATGGCATATGGATCTTCATCTACTATATCTGTGTTTGGCTTGTCATCCTTATTTCGTGATTTTTCAAATACTTTAGCTGTTTTTAGCTTGTAAAGTACTTGCAGTGTTACTAAGAATAAATAAGAATATATAATAAAGTTAGTTTTCAATTTAAACAGATATCTTTTTCTAATTCATTTCTCCTTTTTGGTGCCTTTTTCCCTTTACAAAAGTAACCAATTTTCACCAAGAGGGAAGCACAAAAGCAGGGTTACATAGTGTTAACATTCTCATTTCTTTCATGAAAATATATCCACATTTAGACATTTGGAAAAAGCCCTCAGAACTTCATAAATCTAGGCTAAAAATCAGTTAATCTCTCCTAGAAAGAAATCAGGTGAAGATGGAAGAGTTACAAAACAAGATATCCATGCACCAGGAAATATAGTACTCCTACAACATATAAAGGATAAACGTCTTCCTTTTGAACTGTGC
Source organism: Chelonoidis abingdonii (assembly GCF_003597395.2). NCBI lineage: Eukaryota > Metazoa > Chordata > Testudines > Testudinidae > Chelonoidis > Chelonoidis abingdonii. The sequence continues at coordinate 116,092,644 of NC_133771.1, read as the reverse complement.
TTGAATACCAATGACACAATATGACTCTAAATATGTGTATGTACTTCTTTGCATACTAGTGTCAACAATGCTCTTCTAATTCAAAACTTTATCGGAAATAGTTCATTCTCTAAGCTTAGAACCACTGAATTATTTGGCTGCATTTATAGAGGAACTTAATTCTTGCTAGCAAGAACTGTGGAATAACTATTTCTAGCTGCTATTATTTAACATGAGCTTATATTTTGTAAATATACACTTGTTACTTTTTGCATTAGAAAGAAGTAAATGTAGGCACAGAGGTACCTCACTAAAATTCATCTGTTTTTCTGCCCTTCTCCTCTCTCCTATCTTTATGTCGAAAGAGGAGAATGCCAGGAAAAGACGACAGAGGTTTTAAGAATGTCAAAAGTCCCATTTCTTGTTCCAGCCTGCTCTAATAATTTGTTTTCTTTTTGGGGAGTAAAAATCAGTCAAACACTCAACTATTCAAAAAAAATTTGATAGTCCCAAGTTAAGTCTATTACAATTCAAAGATTAACATAAAAGGCATTGACAGTGTGTGAAGCAGATAAAATGAGAACAGCTTGCCAGCAATTATACTACATAAACATGCAAGTTTAGGGAACTCTTCGGTTGTCTGAGTAAGTTATGATCATTATTCAAAATACTTACTTGCAGAGGCATCCCAAAACTTGATTGACCCATCAGCATGTCTATGAAATAAAAAAAAATAAAAATTGAAAAACACACATTCCTGGAAAAAAATTAGGGGGTTAGCAATGAGTAGGGGAGATTTAGACTAGATTACATTAGTTATTTAGCATAAACCACAGAGCTAGCATATTCTGATTAGTATTATGGCTCTGTTGCACTACCAGTAGGTACCATGGCAAAATTTTTAAGAAGTGCTTAGTGATTTCAGGTGCCTCAATTTCTGGTACACAGCTTGAGACATTTTAAGAGTTCTGAATTTTTCTAAGAGAGTTGTGTGCCCAAATCAATTGAAGTTCAATAGGGATTAGACACAGACATCTAATTTGCTTAGGCCCCTCTGAAAATGTCAAATCACAGACTAATAGAGAGACAAGGTGGGTGAAGTAGTACCTTTTATTGACCCAAGCTTGAAAGCTTGTCTTTTTCACCAACAGAAGTTGATCCAAGAGAACATATTACCTAGCCCACCTTGTCTCTCTAATATGCAGGGACCAGCATGTTCTACAAAAACATTGCATAAAGTCACAGACTAAGATCTTCTAGGCAGGGACAGCATCCTTCTGAATTTCTGTGCAGTGCCTAGCTCAGTGGGTTCCTAATTTTGATTGGTGCCTTTGGGTGCTAAAGAAATATACAATAATAAATGTTTAGTTCTCCTCATGTTCTTCCAATGCTGTCCTGCCTGGTCTTTCACATCCCCTTGAAACTAGGTCAGATTACAAAGGATGAATATAGGCAAACAACACAGGAATGCAGGGGCAAGATTAGAAAGGCAAAGGCACAAAATGAGCTCAAACTAGCTATGGGAATAAAGGGAAACAAGACGACTTTTTATCAATACATTAGAAGCAAGAGGAAGACCAAGGACAGGGTAGGCCCACTGCTCAGTGAGGAGGGAGAAACAGTAACAGGAAACTTGGAAATGGCAGAGATGCTTAATGACTTCTTTGTTTCGGTCTTCACTGAGAAGTCTGAAGGAATGTCTAACATAGTGAATGCTTATGGGAAGGGGGTAGGTTTAGAAGATAAAATAAAAAAAGAACAAGTTAAAAATCACTTAGAAAAGTTAGATGCCTGCAAGTCACCAGGGCCTGATGAAATGCATCCTAGAATACTCAAGGAGTTAATAGAGGAGGTATCTGAGCCTCTAGCTATTATCTTTGGAAAGTCATGGGAGACGGGAGAGATTCCAGAAGACTGGAAAAGGGCAAATATAGTGCCCATCTATAAAAAGGGAAATAAAAACAACCCAGGAAACTACAGACCAGTTAGTTTAACTTCTGTGCCAGGGAAGATAATGGAGCAAGTAATTAAAGAAATCATCTGCAAACACTTGGAAGGTGGTAAGGTGATAGGGAATAGCCAGCATGGATTTGTAAAGAACAAATCGTGTCAAACCAATCTGATAGCTTTCTTTGATAGGATAACGAGTCTTGTGGATAAGGGAGAAGCGGTGGATGTGGTATACCTAGACTTTAGTAAGGCATTTGATACGGTCTCGCATGATATCCTTATCGATAAACTAGGCAAATACAATTTAGATGGGGCTACTATAAGGTGGGTGCATAACTGGCTGGATAACCGTACTCAGAGAGTAGTTATTAATGGCTCCCAATCCTGCTGGAAAGGTATAACAAGTGGGGTTCCGCAGGGGTCTGTTTTGGGACCGGCTCTGTTCAATATCTTCATCAACGACTTAGATGTTGGCATAGAAAGTACGCTTATTAAGTTTGCGGACGATACCAAACTGGGAGGGATTGCAACTGCTTTGGAGGACAGGGTCAAAATTCAAAATGATCTGGACAAATTGGAGAAATGGTCTGAGGTAAACCGGATGAAGTTCAATAAAGACAAATGCAAAGTGCTCCACTTAGGAAGGAACAATCAGTTTCACACATACAGAATGGGAAGAGACTGTCTAGGAAGGAGTATGGCAGAAAGAGATCTTGGGGTCATAGTGGACCACAAGCTAAATATGAGTCAACAGTGTGATACTGTTGCAAAAAAAGCAAACGTGATTCTGGGATGCATTAACAGGTGTGTTGTAAACAAGACACGAGAAGTCATTCTTCCGCTCTACTCTGCGCTGGTTAGGCCTCAACTGGAGTATTGTGTCCAGTTCTGGGCACCGCATTTCAAGAAAGATGTGGAGAAATTGGAGAGGGTCCAGAGAAGAGCAACAAGAATGATTAAAGGTCTTGAGAACATGACCTATGAAGGAAGGCTGAAAGAATTGGGTTTGTTTAGTTTGGAAAAGAGAAGACTGGAAGGGGACATGATAGCAGTTTTCAGGTATCTAAAAGGGTGTCATCAGGAGGAGGGAGAAAACTTGTTCACCTTAGCCTCTAATGATAGAACAAGAAGCAATGGGCTTAAACTGCAGCAAGGGAGATTTAGGTTGGACATTAGGAAAAAGTTCCTAACTATCAGGGTGGTTGGACACTGGAATAAATTGCCTAGGGAGGTTGTGGAATCTCCATCTCTGGAGATATTTAAGAGTAGGCTAGATAAATGTCTATCAGGGATGGTCTAGACAGTATTTGGTCCTGTCATGAGGGCAGGGGACTGAACTCAATGACCTCTCGAGGTCCCTTCCAGTCCTAGAGTCTATGAATCTATGCTTAGACCTGCCTTAGTATGAGGCGATGAACTAGATGAAATGTGGCATCTTTCACCCTACAATTCAATGATTCTGTTAGTATAACAATAATAGATACTAGAGAGAAAAAGTACGATGAAGGAATCCAGGAAGAAAAAGTGTGTTTTTTTGCAAAGAGCAGAATTAACTATTTTTTCTAGATATATTATACAATATGCAATAATATATCAGGCATTTTAGTAATTGTCTACAAATTCTGTGACAATGAGATGAGAATCTCCCACAAAAGCAAGTTGGTAACAATGCCTGTGCTCAATCCTGCTTTTGCATGAGGCTATGGTTCTCTTTGCAACATATAGTTGGCTTCACTTTGTTTTAACTCCAAACACTTCGATAGAGTTGCAGACAGAATATCACCACCCAGTGTACGTAATAGATACATAGCAACCATATTTTTTCAATGTGTTATTCAGAAGCTATTACTTGTAGGGTTTTTTTAAGATGAGTTTTCTGTACATTACATTAATTATTCACCCTCCTATACAAATTATTTTGTTTTCTACAGGTTATGTGAATATGAACTATAAAAATGCACTCTAGTTCTTTTGAGTAAGTTAGCATACTATCTTATCACTTACCCTGTAATAATGATCTCTGGGTAGCTCTGAGTGACCAAACCCCAGTTGCCTCCACTGATAGGCCATTCCTAGAAGGTTAATAATAACAGACTGAAATAAATGACACTTTAAACTGGCATTATAAAATAAGTATATGCACACTATACCATACCTTTTTACTGTAACCTTGACGTTTCTGTCGAGCCCCAACTGAATAAAGTGCAGGAATGAGGTCCACAGGACAATCAGCAAAATATTCACAACAGGTAACAGGAGATTCATGTATATTCAAAGGATAGGGATTTTCAAATATAGGATACCTTTATTGGAGGAAAGAGAAACATTGTTAAACCAACAAAAGAAAAGTGTTCAGAATATAAGTGAAGAACTGAAGCCTGTCAATTTGATTAAAAAAATATTTGTATAACTTAACTATCTGCCAAATAAGTTACAGAAATAGTGCAGATTGGATTGCTTCTTAGGGCAGGGACTTCTTGTCTGTCTGAAAAGTATTTAGCACACTCTCGGTAGCATTATGCAAAAAACACAAATAATAAATGTGCCTACAGTGCAAAACAATTAAATGCAGCTACTGCACTCTGCAAAGGTTGCTCGCTCAGCTGATGAAGATGCTGAAAAGATATTTACTATACTTGTGATGTAAGTTTTTTAAATTGTCACCATAGAGTCTACTTCTTAATGGTTCTGTAGCAGCAGAAATGAAAAAGTAAGTTACTGAGTTCTAGATCTTGTGCTCTGCAGATAAAAGTTGATTTCTGACTCTTGGGTCTATGCTTCCAGGAGGAAGGTATGAAGTCTCAACTTTTCTTTTTTAAAATCTTGTTCTCTTTTCAGTCAAGTATCTTAGACTGCTTCATTCACCCTCCACTCTTCATTACCTAGCAGGCTTTGCCCAATTTCTCTAAACAAATAGATACACAAAAATCTATTCCCCTAAAAAAGAAAATTATTTCAACGTTTGGACTAAGGATGCTGACTTTAAGATGCTGCCAGGAGATCTGGTGGCTCTGGTCAGCGCTGCAGATGGGGCCATTAAAAGTCCAGTGGTGGTACAGCAGGACTAAGGCAGGTTTCCTGCCTGCCATGGCTCTGCGTGGCTCCCAGAAGCTATGGCATGTTCCCCTTCCAGCTCCTAGTGTAGGGGCAGCCAGGGGGCTCTGTGCGCTGCCCCCATCCCCAGCACCGGCTCTGCAGCTCCCCATTGGCTAGGAACTGTGGCCAATGGCAGATGTGGGAGCAGCCTGGGCAGTGGGCAGAGCCGCCTGGCCACACGTCTGCCTAGGAGCCAGAGAGAGGGCATGGGGCTACTTCCAGGAGCTGTTTGACGTAAGGACTGCCAAGAATCTGCCCCCCTCCCCACCTCCTGTGCCCCAACCCCCTGCCTCAGCCCATATCCTCCTCCTGTCTCCAAACCCCTTGTTCTCAGCCTGGAGCACTCTCCTTACACCCCAAAGCACTCACTCCCACCCCCGAGTCTGCAGCCCCAACTGGAACTCTCTATACCCTTTCCCCAACAACCCAACCCCTCAGCCCCAGCCCAGAGCCCCCCCCTCACACCCCAAACCCTCATTTCTGGCCTCACCCTGGAACCTGCACCCCTAGCATAGAGCCCGTACCCCCTCCCACAGCTCAATTCCCTGCCTCAGTCCAGATCCCCCTTCCATACTCTGAGCCCCTTGGCGCCACCTCCCAGCCTGGAGTCCCCTCCTGCACCCCAAACCCCTCATCCATGGCCCCACCCCAGAGTCCACACCCCCAGCCAGAGTCCTCACCCCCTCCTGCACTCCAACCCCAAGCAGCCTGGTGAAAATGACCCAGTGAGTGAGGGTGGGGAGAGTGAGTAACAGATGGAGGGGGGATGAAGAGAGCGGGGACGAGGCATCAGAGGATGGGTGGAGCAGGGGTAGGGGCAAGTTTTCTGAGAGTAGAAAGTTGGCAACCCTATTTAAGATTAAAAAACTATTAATATATATTATTTGTATTACTATAGCACATAGATGGACCAGGACTCTGGTTTGCTAAACATTATACAAAAACAGAACAAAAAGGCAATCCTTGTACAAAGAGTTTACAATCTTAGCAAAATACTGTAATGCTAGCTAGGTGCAGAGTATTAAAGAACTTTTTCCTGATGGGCTTAGCATGAATGAAATCACTAGAAGTTCTCTCTTATTAGCTGGAAGCCAATAAACTTGGCAGAAATAGAACAATATGGTACTCAATTATAAATATATGCCATGTTACACCTACCTGCCAGAGAGTAGGCCATACTCAGAAGTTTTGTGATTATAAAAATATGGAAGTAGAAAGTTTTTAAATAAAATCTAGTCCTTAAAACCAAAATGTAGAATAGAAAATTAGATGTTCTTTAAAAAGGATTTGCTTATCAAGAGTCCATTTGGGAGTTTTAGTAAGGCAATAATCCCAAACGTAGTTCCAGTAAGTCTCATTACAGATTATTTTCATTTATAAGTGGAGCGTTGATGGGTGACATGAAATGGATACACAGCGGCCTGCCATTAAGTTGACACTCCATATACCCTCCATTACACCCTACATTCTTACCCATTTTGTGCAAGGTCTATAAGTACTAAATCCTTTTCTAGAAGAACCACCACAGCATATGGTTCCTGAAAATCTAAAAACAGACAAAAAGAAAGGTTACATATTAGTCATTTTAGTTCTCCTAACATATAGGCTCAACAGTCCACATTCCAAGAGATTGCACACCACACATTTTACTAGCCATAAGCAGTAACACCATTAGAGCATGTACAGATATTTATAAATCTCTTATATTCAAAATTGTAGACCTCATCCACCTATCTTAATTTTCTCTCCCTCTCAATTAAATCCATTTCAAAAGACTGAAAAGTGGGAAGGAAGGTGGTTTGATCTGCAAAAACAATATTTTCAAAGAACTCCAGTTACTAACAGTAACCTTATTTCCCCTCACAGAATTGCTTCTGCAGTTCTTCACTCTGTGAGATTAGGAAACGGTAAGTGACCTAATTTACAAAAGGAACTGAAGGACTGTCCACCTGAAAAGAGCACCAGTGTGGTACCAAAATCTGGAGAATTAAAAGGTCTACTCCAAGTTAAAATTCTGGAATTGCCAGACATTCTAAGCCACGAATGCCAGCAAACTAGGATTTCTGAGGACAGCAAATGAACCATAAATGTTGGAGACATGAGCAGTGTGCAATACTTGTTTGGGCAGATCTTGTTCTTCCTGGATAGACAACTGCACCTTCATCCTTACAGCCTCTGGCAAAAAGTTTAAAGTAAGACTGGGTGAGCAAGATGCAAGTCCCACCACCAAGACATTGAACATACTTGGCTGCTACAAATATGTAGCTAGTACAAAAAGTACTCTTAAATTAACCTTGCTGTGTCTCAATGTCCACCATTGGGACCTCTGAGGCACACCTGTACTCAAATTTATGACAGAGTTCACAGTATTAGCCTACTACAACTCTAAACCTGCATCTACTAAAAACTGTAAATAAAAATAGCTGTCAGTAATTAATTAACTAGCAAACAACAAGATGAGGAAAAAGAAATGAACCAGCAAGTTCAGTGGTTGCTCCAGCTAATGGAAATAGAAGCACTACAGAAGGATATGTGACTGGAGTCTTTTGTAACCATGGTTTAGAATATTTAGATCTGTGGATGACTGACATATACAGTAAAAGTTTTACTGCTTTGAATAACTCTGGGTCTTGAGACATGACAGGTGACTTCCTAGAGTGGGGATGTGCACAAACTTTTCTCTGTTATGAAATTTCTTTTCTTTTTCCAATTGCAAGCCTCGGAACATGCACAAAAATAACGTAATGCTTTCATTTAAAACATCTGTTTGAATATATTGTTGACATGCTTCAACAACTAATTTTTACAGTGATCTCTATTCTGAGCATGTGATGTAATATCTAACGTTTCAACAATGAAAATTTACATATTAGATGTATTGACATGCCATTCTAATGATCTACAAAAGGTATTTCTTCAATGGATACACTTCTAACAATAGATAATACACTTCTAATAGGCATTTCTAATAGACAATAAAGATGTGTATTCTAATGGCCTGAGCACAGAACATAGTACCAGAAACCAATTTCCAATCCCAGATGAAACATTGTGCTTTCTCTGTCCATTTGGGCAAACTACTTAATCTCTGATGGAGGTTTCTTGCCTGTAAAACATGGATAACTTACTTACCAACCTCACAGGAATGTTACAATAATCAGTAAATATTTACACAATCACTGTAGATTAAAAGGCCTGAGTAAGTGCTAATCATTATTAATATTATTTATAACTGTCTTTGCATTGTAATGCATACAGATATATTTTATAAATGCTTGTATGTAAGCACATTTTAATAAATTGTACTATTTTTTAAAAAGAGAAAAAACACATGTAATTACTAATTCTTTTCCAGAACATTATAATTGATGTTGGGGTTTATTATGAAACCTATTTTACCTTTAAAAGAATGCTGAAACAAAACTTGACAGACAATAGCTACAACAGATGTTATTGTTCCAGTCCTGTCACTCACAGAGATAGATAGAATAGTGAGGCAGACACAGTAAGGAGTATTCCGGCAGAGTAAATCTACAAAGAGAATGGGTAACAGTATAATCTTTACAGAACCTACCATTAGGGTACGGAGTTTCACAGAGGGTTAGAAAATCAACAATAGAATAATCCATTTCTAGCACAGCAGTGCTTTTCCCATGCATGACTGTTAAACAGGGTCTTCTTCCTACAGTATCATATGACAAGCCTCCCGATAGAATGATAAAAGGCTCCCTGGAAACAAAACAGGCATTTATGACAATGAAAGGCATACTGCAAAGGAAAGAGTGATCAGTTTTCCCGTTGCCCCATAATAAGAGTTCAAGAGAACACATCTAATGGTAAATACATTTAGAGTAACTGGAGTAGGTTTTCCTTCCCCCGTATCTTTAATACATAATTTAAAACAATTGTTAACGATGTGTTTGTCATAGGACTAAGCAGGCTGAAGTCGCTGTATTACAATACCCAAAGCCTTTTATAACTCTTTAATGCTGTGCAGTGACAGTCACATTAACACTTTTAACTCTCTGGGCAAGTTAGTCCTCCCAAATTAATAAACAATCAAATCTCAAACCAGATGATGTACTGTTGACCACCCCACTGGTTAAAAAGACATTTTTCTCTCTTCCGTATGGCATCACATGTTGAACTGTGGAGCTAAGTGCTTTAAGTTCCCCTTCTTCCTAAGTATCATATATGGGGCTCTATGAGAGGCAGGACACTGTACCTGAAATATTAATGGATCTAATGTGGTATGGTGATGTTGCTAGTTTACATTCACAAAGTATTTCCAAGTACAGCAATATAACTTAATAAGGAGTAAATACATGTTTTTTTCTTACATTCTGTAGAATGGCAATAGAATAGCAATGTTCTCATACAATTATGGAACATCAGGTGCTTAATGTAGGTGACAGAAGGTCAAAGAACTTCATTTTCAATGAAATGGAAATTGATTAATTGGCTACATATATTACTTGAGGAAAAGTTGTACACATTACATTGAGGTCACGTCTACACTACAGGATAATATCGAATTAGCTAAAATCGGTTTTATAAAACTGATATTATAAATTTGATTTCATGCGGCCACACTAGGCACAGTAATTCGGCGTTGTGCGTCCATGGTCCAAGGCTAACGTCGATTTCTGAAGCATTGCATTGTGGGTAGCTCTTCGGAAGCTATCCCTATAGTTTCCCGCAGTCTCCCTGCCCCTTGGAATTCTGGGTGAATCATTATTGTCGCGGGGTTCTGGGTAAATGTCGTCAGTCATTCTTCCTCCGGGAAAACATCAGCTGACAATCCTTTCGCGCCATTTTTCCTGGATTGCCTGGCAAGACACCATAGCACGGCAACCATGGAGCCCGTTTTTTCAGCTTTTTTTTCGGCACCATATGTGTACTGGATGCTGCGGACAGATAGGCGATACTCCAGCACTACACAGCAGCATTCACTTGCTTTTGCAATGATAGCAGAGATGGTTACGGTCGTTCTGTACCGTCTACTGCCAGAGAAACTGGCAATGAGATGCGGTTATCTCTCCTCCTCTGTTACTGTCCGCTGCTATCATGAGTGCCCTGGCTGAAATCCGCCGGGGGCGCAACGCAAAAACAAAATTGGGATTGACTCATGGGACATGAGTCAATCCCTCCCTTATGTTTCTAAAAATAGAATCAGTCCTGCCTAGAACAAGGGGCAAGTGTATTAGAGACCAGTGTATCAGAGCACAGCTGCTCGTGTCAGTATTCACAGGGGTGCCCCTGCAACAACCCCACCCGTTGCTTCCTCCTCCCCAACCTTCATGAGATACCGTGGCAGTGTCCTGCCATTTGTGTCATGAAGTAATAACGAATGCAGGAATAAGACACTTTTTAGTGACATAAAATGAGGGGAGGCAGCCTCCCGGCGCAATGATAGTCCAGGCAGGATTAAGAGGTGGGGGAGAGGAGCCCAGCATGCTGCTGCTATGAAGGTCCAGGCAGTACAGAATCTTTTCTTTACACAGGACAGGAGGGGGCTGAAGCCCCCAGTTGCCATGATGAGCTGGTTATTAGCCGTTCTGTCCTATCTACGGGAGTAACAGCAATGTTGGCTCGATGTCAACATGTTAGATATTCATGAGACGGTTACTAGTCCTATTGCACCGTCTACCACCAGGGAGGGAGAGGGAGAGGAGCGGATACTGCTCTTCACTGCTGCGCATCGTGTCTACCTGCAGCATTCAGATACACAGGGTGACATTGAAAGTAGTCAAGAAATGTTTCTTTCCTTTCTTCCGTGGTGGGTGGGGGGAAAGAAACTGAGGAGCTATTCCCTGAACCACTCCACACTGTGTTTGAACCCACAGACATTGGGAGCTCAGCCAAGAATGCAATACTTCAGAGACTGCTGTGGACTGTGGGATAGCTGGAGTCCTCAGACCCTCTCCATCCATGAGCGTCCATTTGAGTCTCTGGTTTCCCGTTACGCTTGTCACGCAGCGCTGTGTAGCCTGAGATTTTTTTTCAAACGCTTTGGCATTTCGTGTTCTGTACGGAGCTCTGATACAACAGATTTGTCTCCCATACAGCGATCAGATCAGTATCTCCCGTACGGTCATGCTGGAGCTCTTTTTGTATTTGAGAGTGCCAATCGGCCACCTGGCTGATCCCAGCTCTCACACGTGGCCTAAACAGGAATGTAATTCACAAAGTGTCCAGGGCTTCTTCCTAGTTTACGCTGCCTTGTCTCCCGAGTTACCTCTAGATGTGCTGTCAGCGTCCAGTGGTGCACTGCGGATACCCCCAGAGTCTCTAGGATTAAACATCGATTTCGTCCAACTCTATCACGTAATTGATCATATAGTATCGAATACTGTAGTTCGCTATCTCCTCTGTCGTAAGGTGGTGGTACAGAATACATAATAAAAATAATAACTAAACTTATAATTGATACGATATTAAAGAGTGTTGTAGTGTGGACGTACAGCGTTAAATCGATTTAACGCTCTTTAAATCGATTTAAACACGTAGTGTAGACCAGGCCTGAGATAATATTAGAGTACATTACATTTACCGAACAGGCCAATGCTGGCAACAAAAAGTTTGTTACAAATAGGAAATAAAAATATTTAACATTTATTTTTTAATGTAATGCATAAATATTTTAGAGAGTGATTTTAAGAGTAAAACCACACATATTTAGGATTTTCAAACACGAGAAAATTTTCTCCCTTAGAAACGCCAACAACCCTTTTTAACTTCAGCAAAAGCTTTCCACCTGTATCTGAGGGCAGAATATCGTTATAACAATTACATAGGTGATTAAAAACCCATTTTGTTATTTACTTCTTTAAAATAATACAGTTAATTTTTTAACACAAATATGCAAAGTGGTCTTGAATTACAGAAATATAAAGTAAACCCATTTCTCCAATTGTTTGTGATTTTTTTATTTGAAGTGACACTATTAATTTAAAAATCACACTTTTAAAAACTTACTAGGAACATCTAAGTTAACTATACTGTAATAGTTTAACAAAATATTTTACTATTTCTCAATTTGTTTTCTTGGTGTATTTGACAGTATAATGTTTAGCCTAGTTTCGACGTTTTACTTGTTTGGGCTTTTCACACAGCTACAGGAGAAAAATATTTTGAAGATAAAGTATGATTATAAAACCACAAAAATGGCAGCAACATTTAAGTGGAAGTATATACCAAAAACTTCTTGTAGGCTATTTCTTAAGTGGACATTTTAAAATTTTGAGTTGAAAGTGTCCCTTTAAATAAAGGCCCACAACAAAAACTTGAGTATTGTAAAAACACTCAAAAACTAAATAAATCTACTAATACTCTCTTCAAGTTGATGATTCAGTCTTTTATGATTGTTTGATTACTTATAATAAAAATGAAAAGCTTTTTGAAACAGAGGCAGCTCACCTGGTCTTATTCTAGCCATAAATCAGTTTTATACTTACACCATCTCCAGATAACTATCAGGTAAATTAAATTCCTACTGTTTAATTAACTTCTTTATCTGACTGAACAAGGCAAGGACAAATTAGTTCTGCTTCATGGAAACATTTATCCTCCCCCTTGGGAAAGCAGATAATGGACTTTCCATTAAATTACTGGAAAGTGTTTTGTCACCTATATTACAGTATTTTATATTTTTACACACACACACACACACACACACACACACAGTCTTTTCAAAGCAAATATGCACAAGTTTACGTTTCATTCAATAAAATTGCAAGAGTGAAACAGCTGAATATACCTAGGAAATGGAATACTTTTTCTTTCTTATTCAACCATCATCAAAATCAGCAGTATTTTTAACACTGGATACAATAAATCCCTTTGAAAAATTGAATCACAGTAGATTGTCAACACTTTGAAGTAAGGCAGATTGATGGCTTCTCTTACTTCAACATGCCACTGGCTCAAGAAGCCATAACTTGGCATGTGCTGGGAGTCACAAAGAGAAAGGCACTGCAACATGCAACTTTTAGACACTTAGAAAAATCACTAAAATTCACAAACCCTGGGTTAGGTGCCTAGGCTCCACACACAATGCATACGTAAAAGATAGGCATCTGAAAATGGGATCCACCAACAAGCCAGGTGGGAAGCTGCGTAGGTTAGTCAAAGGCAGATGCTAATGAGAAGAGTGTATCCTAAGTCCTGTGCCTCTGCCAGAGTTAAATACTTAAGTGAGAGCTGAAGGGAGGCACCTATCTTTGTTTGGGATCCATAGCCAGGAACCTTTTCTCTTGGAGACAGATGCCTATCCTGTTCTTGCAACAGCTTAGATGTCTGTATTCCTTCACACAAAACTGCTAGGGTGGGGATAGATGGGAGAAGTGGCCTTCTTTATAACCTTTAGCCCAGTGATTAGAGTACTCACCCACGATATGGAAGACCCCAGTTTCCTCTGCCTGATGAGGAAAAAGGATTTACATAGAATTTTCTCACCTCTCAAGTGAGTGCCCAAACCACTGGACTATGGAATATTCTGATATGGGTCTCTCTCAGTCTCTCCTGCTGAAGCCATTCCATTTTGTATTAAACAATTACATATTAATTGGGCTAGAGACAGAGAGGATGCCTCTATAGTCCAGCTCTGAGTATGCCTAATGGATCAGCCACACAGGTGAGACACATGTTACCCTGTCTATCTTCACCTGGTTTGAGGATCTCACTGTGTCTTAGGCATGAGATAGTGTCTGGACATCTGCCTGAGCCAGCAGCATACAGGATCAGAGGCAGAAACCATTACAGCAATAACTACAGCCCTACCAAATTCAGGGTCCATTTTGGTCAATTTCACTGTCATAGGATTTTAAAAATTGTTAATTTCATGATTTCAGCTATTTAAATCTGAAATTTCACAGAGTGCAACTATAGGGGTCCTGACTCAAAAAGGAGTTGTAGGGTGGTCACAAGGTTATTGTAGGGGGGTTGCAGTTCTACTACTCTTACTTCTGCACTGCTGCAGCCAGCAGTGTGCCTTCAGAGCTGGGCAACAGCTGCCGGCCTTAGACCCAGCTCTGCAGGCAGAGCTGCTGCCAGCAGCAGCACAGAAGGAAGGACGGCATGGTATGGTATTGCCACCCTTATTTCTATGCTGCTGCCTCCAGAGCTGGACCCTCAGTCAGCAGCTACCACTCTCCAGCCACCCAGCTCCTAAGGCAGCAGCGCAAGGGTAAGAGTGGCATGGTATGATATTGCCACCCTTACTTCTGCACCTATGCTGGGGGGAAGCACTGCCGTCAGAGCTGAGCGCCTGGCCAACAACCAATGCTCTCCAGCCACCCAGCTCTGAAGGCAGCGCAGAAGTAAAGGTGGTAATACCACAACCCACCTAAATTAACCTTTTGACCTTCCCCTGAAACTCCCTTTTGGATCAAGACCCCCAAAGTGAGAAACGCTGGTCTCCTCCATGAAATCTTTATAGTAAAGGGTAAAGCACATAAAAGACCAGATTTCATGGTCCGTGAGGCATTTTTCATGGCTGCGAATTTGGTAGGTCCCTGGTGATAGGAGATGCTGAATGAGTTTAGGCACTATTAGGGTTAGGAGGAGCTAAGTGCGGGGTTTGTGGATCCACTAAATTTAGGCACCTAAATCCCTTTATAAATCTGGCCCACTGACTAGCCTACCACCACCCTGAAAACTCAATCTTCCATTTTTTGGTTAAGATGATTAAAAACATTGTAGCAAACATTGTAATCTCTCACATTAGATACTACAATGATAAGCTCAATACAAAAACCTATCTAGAATAGAATATAAAATAGCTGTCTCAGAGCTCTGTTACCATGGTCAATGTTTGTACCAACCTGGGTCTGGGACAGAAAGAATGCAGTGGTTGTATTGGTAACCCTCTTCTTGGTAATGAAGCTGATATCATTAAATCTATCAGCTGCTTTCAATACAGCTGATCATGAGATGATTTTGACTAGTTTGTGGATCAACATGATTAAACCCTTTCCTTATAATGTATTCTCAGAAGGCAGTGGTGAGAAACTCTTCCTCTCTGACAGTGCTTGTGTGGAGTTTGCAGGGTTTCACCTTGTCTTCTGTCTTGTTCAACATCTATATGGGGCCATTGGGATGGTTAGTAAGGAGACATGGGCTGCAGTGTTTTCACTAAGCTGATGACATTCTGCTTTATGTCTGGATTTCATCTGACCTGGCCAAAATAGTTAATAGGCACACACTGTGTCTGGACAAAATTGGTAAAGATAAGAGCTAGATGAGTGACGCTTAATACAGGCAGGACTGATCTGATGTTATGTTTTATTCTAAATAGGCTCTTTTGCCATGCTCATTGTCATAGAAACTAGACATCCAATAGCACTCATTTAGTAATATGACTAACATCTCACATATGGTTCATTCTATTTCTCATCCTCTCTCTGAGGCAGAACTGTGTGCACGACACAATGTGTTTTCTTAAAATGTTATCACCTTACAAGTCCTGAAATGCCCACCGGCTGAGGGCCGACCGTAATACACATCTGGCCTGACACACTCACTACCCCAACACACTGTTGTCATAACATGTACATAAGAGGTGTCTGGTAAGGTATCATATGTAAAAAACAGTTACTACACACTTTTGTAACTGTTGTTCTTTGATATGTGTTGTACATGTTTCTTTCATGCTTGGTGTGTGCAACCTACGGAATCAGACATTTTTTCCTGCAGTGGTACCAGTTGGGGCTGCTTGAGTGCCCTGTGCTATTGTGCTGCACTTTGTCCCAAAATAAAAGACCCAGCTGCTCCAGAACGTACTCTGCTCCTTCTTGCTGAACAACTCTACTGCAGAGAAGTAGGAGTGGGGGTCATGGAATGGACACACGTGCAACCCATCTGGAAGAACAACAGTTACAGCAGGTCAGTAACTGCTTTTTCCTCTTTGAGCGACTGCACATGCCCACTCTGCTCTTGGTGAGTAACAAGCCAGAAAGCAGGTGGAGGATTGGAGTCTGTGTACACACAGACTGGAATACGATTCACCCAAATTTAGCATCATTTCTGAGCGATGGCATAATGGGATGCAAATGTGTGGACTGCAAACCAAGCTGCTGCTCTACAAACATCCTGGATAAGGATTTTCACAAAAAATGCCGCCGAGGCTGCTTGTGATCTTGTCAGATCTGCAGATACTTTGCTTGATGAGAAAATGCCAGCCAGTTCATAACATACACAAACAAACACAGGTGCTATCTGCAATGAAATTCTCTGTGAAGAGTGTGGGAGAACTTTTTTTCTTGTCTGCGACGGACATCAATAGTTGGCCTGACACATAGAATTGTTTAGCCCTGTCTATGTAGGATGCCAAAGCCTTTTTTCCTGGTTCATCTCCGTTGAAGCGCTGTGCCAGGTAAACTGTAGGAAAATAAATGGACAGCTTAATACAAAAATAGATACCATTTTAGAGAGAATTCTTGGATTATGGTGCAGATATACTTTGTCCTTAAAGGAAATTATAGAAGGAGGTTCAGATATCAAAACACACAGCTCAACTATGCTCCAGACTGAAGTGTTGACTACCAAAAAAGCCAACTTCATGATAGATCTAGCAAGGAGCATGTTGCTAAAAGCTCAAATGGAGGCCCCATAAGCTTTGACAAAACCAAGTTCAAGTCCCAGAGAGGAACAGGTTATCTTATCTGTAGATAGAACATCTCCTGGCTTTTCAGAAATCTGACTGATGTACTGCTAGAAAAAAAGCAAATTGTTGTCCATGTGGGGTCACAAAGCCGATATTGCTGCCAAGTGGACCTTGATATAATTATTTTGCCCAATTTCAATGTTTTAGGTACAATAGATAGTCCAGACTATGCTGGATTGAGGACTGTATTGGCGAAACCCTGAATTGACAAGAGCAAACGGAGAATCACTTACACTTGGCAATGTAAGTAGCCCTGGAGGACTATTTTTTAGCAAAAAAATCTCAAACTTGCTCCAAGCAAGACTCTTCTCCAGATTTTAGCCATGAAGCCTCCAAGTTGTTAAATGAAGTGCCTGCAGGTTCAGGTGGAGCAGCCAACCATGATTATGCAAAATTAGCTCTGAGTCCAAAGGAGGCGATATTGGAGGCTCCGACAACGGATCCAGGAGAGTGGAGAGCCAGTGCTGCTGGGGCTACTAGTATAAACTTGGGCATTGTCCTGTTTGATGTTTAGCAACACTGTGTGAAACAGGGGAACTGGATGGAAAAGCATAGTGGAGCTTGTTCAACCAGGATAGTATGAAAGCATCTGTGATGGAATATGAACTGCAACCCTGTAGGGAACAAAACTGATGTCATTTCCCATTGGTTTTGTTGTGAATAGATCGCTCTGGGGATTCCCCCACTTCTGGAAAATGCATCTGGCTATATTTGGATGTAGAACCCACTTGTGGTGACTTGTAAATGATCTGCCTAGGTGGTCTGCAAGCTCATGTTGCACCCATAGAATGTAAAAGGCTTCAAGATTGATTGAACTAGCAATGGAGAAATCCAACAGGTGAGATGTCTCTTGACAAAAAAGGGAAGGGCTCCTCTCTGCCAGTTGAGGTATAACCATAGACAACAGCAGCAAACAGGTTTTTCCTTTGATCTGAGATAGGAAAGCCTGACAGGTTAAACAGATAGCCTTTGGCTTCCTGACACTGATGTGTACAGACAGGTCCTGTGAGGACCATAAATCCTGAGTTTGGAGGGAACCCAAATGAGCACCCTAATCCAGGGCATGTACAGCACATAGTTCAGAAAGTGACGACTTGGCAAATAAATGGAAGCCAGTCAACTCTGAAGAATCTTGAGATGGAATCTGGCATTCTGGGCTATGTATATGCCCCCAGGGGCATCAAAGAGGCTTTTGCTCTTCTGACAGGGTGAGCAAGCTGCGATCTGCATCAAGAGATTGAATTGTTTGGAACCACGTGTTGGCAGAAAAGTTCCAGCATGAGTAAGTACAGTACTGCTCCTATAAACTCTATCCCCTGACCTGGAAAAAGGATATATTTTTCTAAATTGACCAGCAGACTCAGAGCCTTCACAGTTGACTGAATGAGAGACACACCAGATAGTGCCTGAGCCCTGGACCAGTATCTTACTAGCCAGACATCCATGTAAGGATAGATTTGTACTCTTAGTCTCCTCAGAAAGGCAGTTACCACTACCATATATTTTGTGAAAAAAGTAGCTACTGACAGGCCAAGAGGCAGCATGGTGAACTGGTAATGAGAGTGTTTCACTATAAATCTGAGACACTTTTGTGACTTTGATAAATCACCACACGAAAGTAGGTTATTTTTTTAAATCAAGGACTGCATACCAGTCTACAGGATCCAGGGATGGAATAACAGACAGGGCCGCCCAGAGGATTCAGGGGGCCTGGGACAAAGCAATTTCAGAGGCCCCTTCCATAAAAAAAAGTTGCAATACTATATTCTTGTGGGGGCCCCTGTGGGGCCCGAGGCAAATTGCCCCACATGCCCCCTCCCCCGCCCCCTTCCCCATCTCAGCACAAACTCAGTTTTGAGAAAACTTCTTTTCAAGTCACCTTTACAAGGTATCACTGGTTCCCAGGATCAGCTAGTGCTAAAAGGCACTAAAGCTCATTAAAAGGGCAGGACAAATGTTTTCCGTCAAACCTTTTTTTGGATCAAAAACTAGGGGTTTTTTAAAAGCAGAAAAAAAAAAAAAATCAACGGATGTCTGCTTTCCTTCAAAATTTGTTGTGTTTTTTTTAATTGAAAAGCTGAAATTAGTCTGCCAAAACCTGAACATAGTTTGGGGTTTCAGAAGTGTGTGGCCAAATATTTGCTGCTTGCTGTGTTTGTTTAGAGAAACAAAACAAAAATTCTGCTTTAAAAAAATCCAAAACTTTTGAATCACCTCAGCTTGTGACCAACCGCCTGAGCCCATCCAGTCGGAGATTTTTCCAGGTTTCTGATACTCTGCCGGCTTCCTTGACTCATATCTGTCTCCATAACTTTGGGTTCATTTAGCTTAGAACATAAGAATGGCCATAATGGATCAGACCAAAGGACCATCCAGCCCAATATCCTGTCTACCGACAGTGGTCAATGCCAAATGCCCCAGAGGGAGTGAACCTAACAGCTAATGATCAAGTGATCTCCTGCCATCCGTCTCCACCCTCTGACAAAGAGAGGCTAGGGATACCATTCCTTACCCATCCTGGCTAATAGCCATTAATGGACTTAACCTCTATGAATGTGTTTCCTAGAGACTGGCTCCACAGGGTCCCTCACAAACTGGAGACGGTTACTGTGGGTTTGTCTTTAGTATAGCTTATGTACATACTCCACAAACTGAGAATTTGAGCTTGTTCCAGAATCTGGGATGAACCTACGTTGTGAAAACTGAAATGCTCAAAATAGCATATGCATATGAATGGACATAGGGCGCTAACATTAAATTAACCCAGGGGTTCTCCAACTGGGGATCAGGACCCCTCAGGGGGTCACAAGGTTATTACTGGGGGTTGCAAGCTGTCAGCCTCCACCTCAAATCCCGCTTTGCCTCCAGCATTTATAATAGTGTTTAATATATAAAGTGTTTTTAATTTATAAAATTATAAATTATAAAAACCACTCAGAGGTTTGCTATGTGAAAGGGGTCAACAGTAGAAAAGTTTGAGAACCACTGAATTAACCCCTCCAGAGCCTCGGGGAATGCAGGAGAGGGGGGACTCCCTTGGGAGGGTTGGGAAGGAGGTAGGTGGTGTAGGATATTGCTCTTCTCATGGATCCCTCCCCCGTGGAAAAAATAACAGCTTGGCTCTTTGTGTTAAATAGCCATCTGCAAGCCTCAAACTGCTGAATGAGCTTTAGGGTAGGGAAGGCTGTGCCCTCCCCAAACAGCCTGGCCCTGCCCCCTATCTGACCCCCATCCACTTCCTACCCCCCAACTGTCCCCTTCAGAATCCCCGACCCATCCTGCTCCTTGCCCCCTCACCGCTCCCCCGAGACCCTCTCCCCAACCACCACCCTGGGACCCCACCCCACCACCAACCCCCCCGTTCCTTGTCCCCTGACTGCCCCGACTCCTGTCCACGCCCCGCCCCGCTAAGTCCTGACAGACCCCCGGAATGCCCATGATCCAACCCCCCCTTCCCCATCCCCTGACTGCCCCCCCAGAACCTCTGCCCCCTCCCTGTCCCCTGACTGTCCCTGGGACTCCCTGTCCCTTATCCAACCCTCTCCAGCCCTGGCCCTCTGCCATGCTGCTTACCCCCGCCAGCCCGCTCTCCTAGAGCATCAGCACGCCGTGTCCAGGAGCAGCCCTGGACAGTGTTGCAGCAGCCTTACTCCAGCAGGCCCTCAGTTCCTGCTGCTCAGCCTGGAGCTTGCAGCCTTGCCCCCTTACCACACAGCTCCGAGCTGGAAGGAGCTCAGGTCCTGCTGGAGCCGCGCTGCTTTAGCTTAGTCCAGGGCAGCTCCTGGGTTACCCCAGCCTCTCCCCTCTCTCGGAGCCTCAGCACGCTGCGTCTAGGAGCTGCCCTGACCCCTGGACAGCGCTACAGCAGCATGGCTCCAGCGGGACCGGACCTCGCAGCCCCGCCCCCTTACCATGCGGCTCTGAGTGGGGGTGAGCTCAGGCCTCACTGGAGCCACACCGCATTAGCTCTGTCCAGAGTCACTCCTGGACGTGGCACGCTGAGGCGCCAGGAGATGGGGGAAGGTGGAGGCGGGGCCGGAGCATTCTTGGGGCCCAGGGCTTGGGGCAAATTGTCCCACTGGCTCCTCACCTCTGGGCAGCCCTGTAGAAGCCAGAGTGACCATGCAAACAAACTGTATTTTTTCAACATCTGTTGAGTTAGTGCAGGTTTAAAATTAAGTATCAGCGGGGTAGCCGTGTTAGTCTGGATCTGTAAAAGCAGTAAAGAATCCTGTGGCACCTTGTAGACTAACAGACGTTTTGGAGCATGAGTTTTCGTGGGTGAATATCCACTTCGTTGGATGCATGTCGGCACAGGATTCTTTGCTGAGTTTAAAAATACTCCGAGACCTCCCTTTCCTTTCTGAATTAGGAGACAATGGGAATAAAAAGTCTTCCCTCTGACATGCTGGGGAACCTCCTCTGTGGTTCTCGCAGAAAGGAGCGATT
This sequence comes from Chelonoidis abingdonii, assembly GCF_003597395.2. Lineage (NCBI taxonomy): Eukaryota > Metazoa > Chordata > Testudines > Testudinidae > Chelonoidis > Chelonoidis abingdonii. The sequence goes on along the minus strand of NC_133771.1, from coordinate 116,071,505 downwards.
GCAACTCCTGGAGGAGTTACTCCTCTAGAGAGTGTTCCTTAAAGAGGGATGGAGAGAGAGGGAGAGGTAGAAACAGACTGGAGGGTATCCCACTTCTGGAGTACTTAAAATCCATTGGTCTAAAGTAATCTCGGACCAAGCACTAAGCAAATAGGGAAGAGGATTTGCAAAACCATAGTGGAGATGGGATTTGGAAACATGGAAACAGGCATGGCATCCCCATGCACAGTTCCAGCCCTGGCCGGGGGGGAGGGAACGGGCACATTGCCCTGGTTGAGCCCCGCATGGCAAAGGATGCAGCCCTGGCCACAGGTCTGCAGTTCACAATCCCAGCTGAAGCAGTCAGAGAGGTCTGGTAGAGTCATGGAATCCGTGATTGGCATGACCTCTATGACTAAATTGTAGACTTACCTATAACCTCTACTCTTCTTTCTTTGCAGGTCCTGGCGAGAACTAAGGGCAGAGGATTAGTGGATCTGCTGTGGGTGAAAATGTTTCTTGGATGGTCAAGAGTATAATCCCCTAAAACTTTGAAGTCATCCTAGAATCTTTCAACCCATGGAGCCTAGAGCCTGTGTGCTCCAAAAAAAAGTGAAGACCCTTCAAAGGACAAGTCTAGAACTGTTTGTTTGACCCAGGGCCAGTGCAACCATTTAGGCGGACTAGGCGGTTGCCTAGGGCGCCAAGATTTGGGGGCGCCAAAAAGCAGCGTCCCCAAATTTTTTTTTAAGTGGTTGAGCGGCCCGCTGCTGCTGGAATGGAGAGGGAGTCTGAGCTGCCGGAGGCAGCGGGCAGCCCAGGGTGTCCCTGGGTCAGCGCGCTGCTGCCGGCAGCCCGGGCGTTCCACTGCTCAGTTGCTGCTTCATTTCTCCCGCCTCCCAGGCTTGTGGCGCCAATCAGCTCTTTGGCGCTGCAAGCCTGGGAGGAGAATTAGAGCAGGACAGTGTGCTCGGGGAGGACGCAGAGCAGAGGTGAGCTGGGGTGAGGAGATACCGCAGGACTCCTCGGGCCAGGGGCTGGGGAGCTGCCGCGAGGTGCGGGGAGCTGCTCCGGGGACTGGGGGTACACTTCAGGGCGGGGGGCGGGGAGCTGCTGCAGGGCTCGGGGGGTGCGAGGTGGAAGTTTCGCCTAGGGCATGAAACTTCCTTGCACCAGACCTGGTTTGACCTTGGTTGGAAGCCCTGAAGTTTGCACCTAAAAGCCCCTGTGCATGGAAACTACAGAAGACACAGTTATAGCAGCCAGGTCCAAGTTCTCATTATGAACTGCACCACATCAGCTAAAGAGGAGAACCCTGGCTTAGCACCCTCCAGCAACATAATCTTACATTTTAACATGGCAGCCCAAATATGAAAATCATAACGTCCCAAAAGAGCTTGTTGGATGGCAATTCTGAGTTGCGACACCACAGCAGAATAAATTTTTCTACAAAATAAATTAAGTATTTTAGCATCTTGTGACTTGAGGGTTGCTGTCTGCTGACCCTGTCATTCCCTTTCCTAGGGAAACTGCCTCATCATGAGAGGACAATGATAAAGCCAGCACAGGTTGAAGGTGCCCCTCTTCTGTTAGCTGCCGAGCATGCTCCTCCTGAACCACCTCTTTCTGCTCACCACCAGTCCCAGTACTGGACTTGGGAACAGTCCAGTACTGGGACTGGTGGTCGGTAGACTCTCCATACCTCTCCAAGGACACGGAGAGTCTAGTCGGTAGACTCTCCATACCTCACCAAGGACACGGAACAGGACCTGGAAACTGGGTGGAATTACCATGGGTTCGAAAAGGGCCACTGGGCCCTAATGACCCCCTGGCCAAATGCCTGATCCCAGTCCAGCTGAGAATTTCCAGGCAACCCAGGGTAGTAATCCATTGGTTGGGAGTAGCGTGCTAGGCTCCAAGACTAGGAAACATAAGAGCCAATCTCAGATTCAGAGAAGAATAAAATCACCATCTGCTGACCCAGGGGGAGCTCGCTCCTCCCAATGCCAGAGACCAGTGCTGAGTCAGTGAAGAGCCAACGTTGCTCTGTCTCTACCATTGAAGGTTTACCCTCCAATAGCACAGACAGGCGTGAAGCCTGAGGCACTGAAGAACACTGACGTACTGAACACTGCACTGATGATACTGATGCCCTTTTGTCTGCCAGTACTGGGAGTATTGTATCATGCACTGTTGGGGATACTGGTACCAATAAGCTCAGCAGACATCTCACCATGACAGATTCCTCCATCATGATGGTCTTGGGTTGCTGAAGTACCACAAACATAGAAGGTGTCACTTTGGGCACCAGACTTGGTGGTGCCTGCCTCGATGCTTGAGTGAATAGTGCTAGTTTTTGCACCACCTGAGAAGAGAAGTGTTTGGCTTTTGGCTGCACTCTACTCAACCACATGCTTAGTAAATGTAGATGTCAGTGATCCTCCTCTCGGAGTCTCTAGAGACCTTATGTCTCTTTTTAGACAGTGGAGAGGGCAAGTGATGCCAGGTCTCAGATTGCATAGAAAGTGCACTCCTAACTGAAGCCGCAGTGCTCATGCCGAGTCACAATGGCTAGGCTCCAACAAAGGTCTCAGAACTGTCTCCAGGAGCAAAGCCTTCAGCCTGGATTCTCAGTCTTTTAATCCTTGGGTTAAAAAAGTCTTTGCAAATTTGGCAATGATAAACAAATATGAGTTTCGCCCAAACACTTCAAGTGGCTTCAGTGTGGGTTGCTCATGGGCATTGGCCTAGAACAAGAGAGACAGGGCTTGAAGACTTGCGACTGAGGTATTGTTCTGTACCGAAAAATGGACACCCCTGATCTGGGGACTGAAAAAGAAAGCTAATCCTATCTATAGCACTTATTGAGTACTAGATAACTATTTACAAGGAATTTATAATGAGCAAACAGAGTACTTGCTAAGGCAAACCAAGAAATTCTAATGATCATCACAAGCCACTTCCTGCAGCCCCCACTGGACCAGGACAGTGAACCATGGCCAGAGAGAGCCGCCATCAGCCAAACTGGCGGATGGGGCAGGTAAACAAACTGGCCCGGACTGGCAGGGGCTTTCCTGAACAAGCGGCGGACTGGCTTTGAGAAGCACTGACTAAGAGGAACCCATCAAAGGAGCAGTCTTGAGGATATGAAGTATCTCAAATCCAATTAAATCCCACTATTTCTCTGTTTACAAAATTTTTAATCCCTGTCTTCTCTCCAGGAATACATGGTCTAACCATGTAGAGGAGAAACAGTTAATCTTATATTACAACATTTCCATATCTCAATAAAATTATTATAAGAGTTTTTAAATCTAATCTGCTGGCACTGGTCTTAGTTAACTTTTTCTCACCAAACCATACTGAAGTCTTGGGGTGGTTTGCCTTGGGTTTGGTTTCTTCCTGAGTCTTCTCTGTTCTTCTTAGATGTCTTTTCTTTTTAGTTTGCTTATAGAGATGGACAGGATGAGTTTTGAAGTGCTTACTGTTTAACCAGGGAAGCTGGGAGGCTGGGGTGAAGTTACAGGAAAACACACCTCCTTCAATCTTATTTAGATTCAAAAGTTGGTTACTTTCATTGGCTCTGCATTTTCATGGGTTGTCCTTAGGAGTCTCATCTTATGAATATGTAGTTTGTTAATTCAAACGTGCATTAGGGTTGTAATTCTTTGACAGCTAAATTTCCTTTGTCTTTGTGATTGAAGATTCTCAGAATGTCTTTAAAAGTTTAACTCTTTCTTTTTATTCAGTCTATTATCGGATACGTTCTTTCAGTTTTCATCAGAATTCAACAGGATATGAAATCCTGTTTGTAAAAGGTCCAAACACTTCTGTTTCTTTATAGCTGAAGTTTATATTTAAACTTAATAGTTTTTAAATTCTCAAATTGTCTTTAGTTTAAATAGTTTTTAAAGGGTTGATTCTTCATATTTGGAGAGATGAGTTTTCTCGTCTGGCTGAGTTGGGTGAGGGAGTTGTTTAAGCATGAGCTTAATTAATTAAATCCTTATTAATATAAAAACATTCTACATTTATGTCCTTAAAGTTTTGAGAAATGTCATTTAAGAGTAGATGGTTTTCTTTGACAAAGGGGGTGGGGTGGGTATAGCCCATTTTTACTGCATAGATTCATTGCTCTGATAACACCAGGGCCTGACAAAATATATCCTAGAATACTCAAGGAGCTGACTGAGGAGATATCTGAGCCATTAGCAATTCTCTTTGAAAAGTCATGGATGACAGTAGAGATTCCAGAGGACTGGAAAGGGGTAAATATAGCACCAATTTATTAAAAGGGAAATAAGGACAACCCGAGGAATTACAGACCAGTAGTTTAACTTCAGTACCCGGAAAGATAATGGAGCAAATAATTAAGCAATTAATTTGCAAACACTTAGAAAATAATCAAGTGATAAGTAACAGCATGGATTTGTCAAGAAAAAATAGTGTCAAACCAACCTAATAGCTTTCTTTGACAGAGTAACAAGCCTTGGGGATGGGTGGAAAAAACAGTAAATGTGATATATCTTGATTTAGTAAGGCTTACGATACAGTCTTGCGCGACCTTCTTATAAAAAAAACTATGGAAATACAACCTAGACAGAGCTACTATAAGGTGGGTCATAACTGGTTGGAAAACTGTTCCCAGAGAGTCAGTGGTTTGCAGTGAAGCTGGAAGGGGGTATCAAGTGGGGTCCCACAGGGATCAGTTCTGGATCCAGTTCTGTTCAATATTTTCAGCAATGATTTAGATAATAGCATAGAGAGTACACTTATAAAGTTTGCAGATGATACCAAGCTGGGAGGAGTTGTAAGTGCTTTGGAGGATAGCATTAAAATTCAAAATGATCTGGACAAACTGGAGAAATGGTCTGAAGTAAATAGGATGAAATTCAATAAGGACAATGCAGAGGACTCCACTGAGGAAGGAACAAATCAGTTGCACACTTACAAAATGGGAAATGACTGCCCAGGGAGGACTACCGTAGAAAGTGATCTGGGGGTCATAGTGGATCACAAGCTAAATAAGAGTCAACAGCATGACACTGTTGCAAAAAACAAAAACAAAAAACAAACAAAAAAAACACACACACCATTCTGGGATGTATTAGCAGGAGTGTTGTAAGCAAGACATGAGAAATAATTCTTCTGCTCTACTCCAGGCCTGATTAGGCCTGGACTGGAGTTTTGTGCCCAGTTCTGGATGTGTCACATTTCAGGAAAGATGTGGACAAATTGGAAAAAGTCTAGAGAAGAGCAACAGAAATAACTAAAGATCTAGAAAAAGTGACCTATGAGGGAAGATTGAAAAAATTTATTGCTAAAATTGTTTAAGCTGGAGAAGAGAGGACAGAGAGGACATAGTTTTCAGTAAAAGGTTACCACCAAAAGGAGGGAGAAAAATTGTCCTTCTTAACCTCTGAGGAGAAGACAAGAAGCATCAGGCTTAAAGTGCAGCAAGAATGGTTTAGGCTAGATAAGAGGAAAAACTTCCTAATCGTCAGGGTGGTTAAGCACTGGAATAAATTGTCTAGAGATGGTATGGAATCTCAGATTCATAGATTCTAGGACTGGAAGGGACCTCGAGAGGTCATCGAGTCCAGTCCCCTGCCCTCATGGCAGGACCAATCTCCATCACTGGAGATTTTTAAAAGCAGGTTAGACAAACACCTGTTGGAGATGGTTTAGGTCAGTGGTTCTCAACCAGGAGTTTGGGGCCCCCTAGAAGGGCGCAAGCAGGTTTTAGGCAGTCCTCCAAGGCATGGCCAGTGTTAGACTTGCTATGGCCCAGGGAAGAAAGCCAAAGCCCCACCGTGCAGGCCTGCAGCCCCGAGCCTGACCACTCGGGGTTGATGTTGAAGCCTGAGCAACTTAACTTTGTGGGGCCCCCTGCAAAATGGGGCCTCACGCAATTGCCCTGCTTGCTATCCTCTAATTCTGGCTCTGGCTTTTATATGCAGTTGTGGCCCAGCTGGGCTGTAGAGTTTTTATAGTATGTTTGGGAGGGCCTCAGAAAGAAAAAGGTTGAAAACTGCTGGTCTAGGTAATACTTAGTCCTGCCATAAGTGCAGGGGACTGGACTAGATGACCTCTTAAGGTCCCTGCCAGTCCTACAGTTCTAGGATTCCTGCATTCCTTTTTGGAGTATCCTGCATAAAGAACAATCTCCCTATTCTCCCTCCCACATAATCAGATCTTTTCCTACATGGTTTGTTTTCTTGAAGTAAGGATTACACTTGTACCAAACTGACACGTTATACAATAAGGTGGTGTTCTTCTGGTCTAGACAAGAGTTTTTTTGGTTTGTCTCTTGACGTAAGCCTTAGAGATACATTCTGTTTGTTATAGCAATTAAACTGCCATTAAATAACCAATACATCTTTTAAACATAGCACAAAACACCACAGTATGAAGTTAAAGCAAGTTAAAGTTTAAAATGCAGCTTTTCTGAATTTGCATAACACTCGTAGGGGTAAACGAACACGGTTTTATGGCTAAGGAGGGGTTTTATTCCTAACAGTTGCTTGTCCCTAGGGTGACAGAAAACAGAAGCCTTCTGGAATTCTTCTGGTTATCTTGAATATTTCATATAATTAAAGTAAACAAATATATGCTTGTGAGGTACTCTTTTCCAAGCCCCATAGCTAAGACAGCAATGATAAATATTAAATTTGCCTTTACAGTGGGTTAAGATATAACCGAAGATTTAAAAAGTTAATTTTATTAATATTTTTGTATTAATAGTGAGAGCTCTCCCTTACATTGGACTCTCAGGTGCTACTAAAAGATTTGGTAGCACTAACCACCATATTAATTGTGCAGCGTCATACCTGCAGAGGGCAAGGATGTGACCACTCCTTTTGGATAGAGACTCTTCTACTGTCATCCATAATTTAATCTTCAGGTGACAAAAACTAATGCAACGTGCTCTACGTGAGGCTACACCTTAAAGCCATCCAGAAACTGAAGGTGCAAAACGTGGCAGTTGCTTGGTAAGTGGATAACTCACTGTGAGCTTGTGTAGCTGGCACAACAGGGAGGTTCTGAATTTGTGTATGAGCCTGACAACTTCTGCTATGCATATGAACATTTACTTGTGTTAGACTATGTCTATACTACAGACCTTACAGCAGCACAGCTGTACTGCTGGAGCTGTGCCGCTGTAAGGTCTCCCGTGTAGCCGCTCTATGGTGATGGGAGCGTCTCCTGATGACATAGCCCTGTCCACACTGGTGCTTCTGTCACTGAAACTTATGTCAGTCAAGGGGGTGTTTTTTTCAACCCCGACTGAGAAAAGTGCTAGTGTAGACATAGCCTTAGTTTTCACACTGCTAAAAAGGAAATGAAAAAAAATTGTACAGTCAAGAAACTTCACCATATTGAAGTTAATTGATTTTGGTGAAAATTACCAATTTCAAATGGTCATTTTACTGTTTTACTGGTATCCACACAGACTACATACATCAACATACAATAATATATCTTGATTTGAGAGGTATAACCTATCAAATTATAATGAATGTTGCATGTTAGTACCTGTAGTTTCTGCAGGTTTCACTTCTGAGGTAAATTTGAGGGTAACTGGGCTGCAGTTGGCAGGGTTTCTTGTAAATGAAAACAACTGTACAGTTGACAACAGTATCCAAGGAATCTCTCATATATATTTCTATCCCACAATTGACTCAACCAGAGGAGGGGGGGAAAAGCAATGGATTTAAGGTATTTAAATGTCATTTGGAAAGGATGACATAGTAGCTTCAATATGAGAAAAAATGGAGTCACAATATAAAATATGTTGCAACTGTGTTGAGGTTAGAAAAAGAATTGTGTCAAAAGTAAGACTATTCCAGGTTTGTACTGCGTTACTTTGCATGTTTTAGTGAATGAAATAAATCAAGTTTACTACTAAGAGTAGGCCTTAATATTGAAACAACAGTGTAATATAATTATGTTTGCTAATTATGCACTTTGAATAAGATGAAATTGAGATATGCAATACTATAAAAATCAGAATGCATGATTACATAATTGAGATGCATGACTGCTGTAAACAACCTTTTATGAACCATTTTGAAAATTATTTTAGATGACTGCAAACCAGGTTGGGTAATAACATTCTGCCAACCTAATTTTCTCTTGTAGTTTCAATTAGAAATAAGTTTCTCACTTTGTGGAATTGCTGCTATGCAGGATTACTGGGAGCTGTTAGAAATTTGTGGTTTAGCTCAGAAGCAGTTCTACTTCAGAGACAGTTGAAGTGATCCTAATAAATGTACACATTTAATTTTACAAACGATTTTGGTATCTTTTGCTATAAATCACTATATAAATCTATGGAATTACACAATATCCTTAAAAATTTAATGGAAATTATGAAAAAGGAATTGAGACTGTATCATGCAGTTTGGAGCAAGAATATAGTATGACAGACCACAGAGTAGCCCAAACCTACAGGGTGTTTCTGCTGCGGTTTAGTAAATCCATAACAGGTAAGCCCACTACAAAAATAAGGAAATCAAAGACTTAGGTCAAAACCCCACTGAACATGTAGATGGGTGAAGGATTGGATTATGTGCAGCGTCAGGCCATTACCACTGTATAATTCACTTTTCAGTCTTGGAAACATTTTCAATCTTTTTTTTTGCTGAAACACACTTTTTTGCTACCTTTTGATCATTGCAAAACTAAACTTAAGTTATCTCAACCTCTGTACTTCCCTAGTCTTCTAATCTTAAATTATACGTTCAGGGAAGGAACTGAATTTTTGTATTTTGTAGAACCAAACACAGCTCCTGAGAGTTTAAAGGTGAATGGCAAAATGAAAAGGAAAGTTGAGCTAAGCCCAGATTTACATGCCGAATTCTCCACATGTATATTGTACCTGTATATTGTAACATCTGTATAGGTTATGCTACACACACGCACAAGACCACAGTAAAAACTGTAAGCCACGGTGGGATGTGCATTAGTAGGCTATTCCCGCATTTCTCTGGTGGTTGAAGTTACAAGATCCTAAGGAGTGCTCCAATAACCTACTGAACATTCTCGTAGCTTACTACTATATAAGACAAGCAGGTCAGTGTGATGACTAATAAAGGAGCCTGCACAACAGAATTTCAATACAGATACTGGTTAACACAGTTTATTACTTAATGAATCATTTAAAGTGGAATGAAAAGAATCTCTAGGTTTCCCCCACTCTAGAGCATCAAATAGAGTTCCTTCAGCTAGACTGGGAGATCACTAACCTTTACATTTCTGAAGGCCTTCTGACTACTACTCCTGCTGCTCCTATATAATCAGAACTTCTGGGTAATCCAGTGCAAGATGCCAATGGAACACAATTTTACCAAGAACTCCTGCTGGGCAGTTTGCCATGATAGCTGGACTGATTGCAGCCAGAATTCTCTCAGCAATCTTAATTTGTGACTTGACTAAGAGTTTGGATCTCTAATTCCTAATGCATGCAGCTCCACTAACGGAGGCTACAGTGTAGACAGGCTCAGGCAATTCTACCATCATGTCAATAAAATTAGATTTCATAGTGGTAGCTATACCTGGACCAGGATGCACCTTTTCAACACTACAGCTTTCACAAACACCAACAGTGAAGCACCACCTGTTAGAAATTACTGGTCTGAAAAATCTCTGCACAGACAAACCCTGAAGGGAAGGCAGGGTAGTCTGGCTGTATGGGGCTATGTTTTAAGCCCCTGCTTGTCAGATATTATTGCAGGTATACTGACCCAGTCACGCGACTCAATAAGAAATGAATAAAGATTAAGTCAGTGATTCTGAATTGGTTTAGCTAATGAACTACTATATTTTTAAAAGGCTTTTGAAATCAAAGGGAGCAGTGAAGGAAGGTATGGACAGTTAGGAATGAATGAAAAGCTTGCCCCAATATAAGGCTTGACAGAGACAGCCGGTAAGAGAACACTTTTAAAAAAAATGCCATTTAAAAATCAGCAAGTCCCAATATATATTCAGGGTCTATAACAAAATGAATAAACGTATTGAGCCAATGGCAATTCTTTTGAAAGATCATAGTGAACCTGATGTTGAAAGGATGAGAAAATACAGTACTCGTTTTAAAAAAAGATGGTAATTATCATCCACTAAGGCTAAGGCTATCTTCAATAGCTACTGAACTAAAGAACAAATATTAAGAAAAAATAACTAAGCACTCAAGTCAATATGGCTACTTGTGGAGTAAGGTACTACTCAACTAAGGAAAGGGATCAGAATCTGATGATTTGCAGAAAATGAAATCATGAGCAACAGACCAAAAGGTTTATAAAAGCAACTAACTACAAATTGGAGAGAGTCCAGAGGAGAGCAACAAAAATGATCAGGGGGCTGGGGCACATGACTTACGAGGAGAGGCTGAGGGAACTGGGCTTGTTTAGTCTGCAGAAGAGAAGAGTAAGGTAGAATTTGATAGCAGCCTTCAACTACGTGAAAGGGGTTCCAAAGAGGATGCAGCTCAGCTGTTCTCTGTGGTGGCAGATGACAGAACAAGGAGCAATGGTCTCAAGTTGCAGTGGGGGAGGTCTAGGCTGGATATTAGGAAACACTTGTTCACTTAGGAGGGTGGTTGAAGGCACTGGAAAGGGTTACCTAGTGAGATGGTGGAATCTCCATCCTTAGAGGTTTTTAAGGCTGGGTTTGACAAAGCCCTGGCTGGGATGATTTAGTTGGTGTTGGTCCTGCTTTGAGCAGGGGGTTAGACTAGATGATCTCCTGAGGTCTCTTCCAACCCTAATCTTCTATGATTCTATGAACATGACAGAATATTCTAATCAAAAGCAAAGGGAATGTAACAAATATGAATAAGTAATTTTTAAAGCAAGATTTTTCAGTTAAGACAAAAACTAAACTAAACTAGTTAGAGCACTAATTGGAACTGGAAACAGCAATTTGCTCAATTACAGTGTCCATTGAACTGTTGTTTCAGAGATTAGTGTTAGGTCTTGCTTTATTTAAACTTCTTTATAATTAATATGGAAGATAATGTCACATTAGTGACATTTTCAAACCGGGTGGATAAAAATCAATGATTTTAAAAAAATATAAAAAAATCTTTTTTTATAAAGTGCTTTTTGAGGGAAAAACCTATCTAAAAATAATTTTAAGATAATCTTTGAGCTATAATGTCTCATCATAGAATTTATAATCCCTATTCCAATTCTATAGTATGAGACAATATATTCATGTAATTATTTAAGAGAAGTTTTATAAATTAGTTCCAATAGTTCATGGATTAGGGACCCAATCTTACAGGATTCCAGGGGCTTGTGTAGATTATTTAGGTTAATCTTTCTATCTACCCAATGGGATTTGATGCTCAGTCTAAAATAGGGGCTCCCAAACTTGGCTCGCGGCTTGTTCAGGGTAAGCCCTGGCAGGCCGCGAGATGTTTTGTTTACCTGAACAGCGACCACTGGGAGCAGCGAGCAGCTGTACCTGCGTACACTCAGGTAAACAAAGCGTCTCGTGACCTGCCAGGGGCTTACCCTGAAGAAGCCACAAACCAAGTTTTGGAACCCCTGGTCTATAAGATATCATCAGAGATGCTTGGTTTTGCAGTTCTCAAACTCTGGATTTGTGTCTCCAGAGATAATATGCTTGTTAATAGCAAAAATGTTTTTAAATAAATAATATATAGAAGTGAGAAAAAACAGACCTCAACCCTATTGCCCCTCTGCAAATTTATGTACACAGAGTGAATCCCTTACCTCTCTCTAAAAGTGCAAAGTTTCAAAAAGTTCAATTAATAGAAGATTGTTGGGGGCAGAATAGATCTGGACAAGGATAAGAAGTCTGGAGATAAATGTGAGAAGGGAGGAACAGGCAGTAGAAACAAAAGTGAAACTGTTTGAGCAGCATATTCCAGAAGTCTTGAGGTCTTTCGGAGAGTAGCCTTCACTGATTTGAGATCTACCATATATCATTCTCTCACTAGAAGGGAAAACCTATAATGGCAGCAGGCTGTAAAAGATACCCAGTTTGGGAATATTTTAATAAAGTTCCTCTACCTGTGGGGAAGACAGGCATGCAGGCAAAATGCAAACAGTGCAACCAAAAAATGGCCTAGTTGCCTGAATGAAACAACATCATGAAAAGTGTTCCTTCTCAGGAGGAAGCTGCGTTGAAGATGATGAAATGAACATGTCTGAACATGCAGGATCTTCAGGTTGGTAAACTTTTTTTATTTCATGCTTCTTTCTTAAGGACTGCCGGTCTTCCTTCTGGACTATTCTTGAATTCTCATGTTTGAGCAAAAAATATAGTTGTTACTCTATGGTACTATCATTTTAGATGCAGTTGTGATAAAAAATAAATAGCTTAAATAGACAGATCTTCCTTTTAAAATTTCACCTTTAAAGTAGTATTAAGTGTCAGGGAATGCAATGAGTAATACTAAATGAATAGTATGGTAATAATAATTAAATAACTGCATTGACTTATTTTGTTTAGGAGAATCCATTCTCAGCATACAGGATTCTGAACACTATCCACCTTCAAGATCACCATCATTTTCTAGAGTTTCAGAGTTATCTGCCAATAATAGTGTTTCAGTCACATCATATATGTCACATAGCCACAGTATATCACCTGTAGCCAAAAGAAAAAAAAATCTCCATCATCCAGAAACAATCACAGATAAGTTTGTGATAAGAACCAGCAGATTACAAAAAGAGGTAATGGATGAAAAAATTGCCCGCTTTGTTTATATGACAAACTCTCCTTTCCCTATGACTGAGAACCCCACACTTCATTAACATGGTTTAGTTAAGACCAGGATACAGTCCACCCAACAGAGAAGATGTCGCAGGCAAATTGCTGGATAAAGTCTATGAAACAGAAACTGAGCAGTGTGCAAAAGGTCTAGAGGGTAAAATTGTTAACCTGAATCTTGATGGGTCGAGCAATGTCCACAATGATCCTGTTGTATGTGCCTGTGTGACAACAGAAGAAAAGAATGTCTTCCTTACAGAAACAACCAATACATACACAGCAGAATACTTACAAGAAGTAAAAGTAAAAGCTATAACAAACTGTGGGGAAAAATTCAAATGTCTAGTATGCAGCTTGGTCACAGACAATGCTGCAAATGTATCCAAGATGAGAAGAAATTATTTATAAGAGAGCTAATAACATACAGTTGCAGGGCTCATTTGATGCACCTCCTAGCCAAAGACTTCAGTGTTCCAGAAATAAAGGCTAATGTTGTTGAAATTGCAAAATACTTCCATAACAACCACTCTGCAGCAGCTACTCTGAAAAAAAGTGCGAGGAACCAAGCTAACTCTCCCACAAGCCTACGATGGCACTCAGAAGTAGACTGACAGAGTTAAATTACAAACATTAAGAGAACGAATGGGACAAGCACTATCTCCAGCTCATTTTCTTGCAAATATTCTCAATACTTGGTACCGGGGTCAAAACTTAGCTGCTGAAGAAGAGGAATTGCCTATGACATGGACATCCAACAATCATCCCTCCATAATGCCAACTATAAAACTTCAGAGCTAAGGGTGAACCATTCAAGAAATATATGTTTGCTTGATGATGTTTTAAAGAAAGTCACACCAGTGAACTGGTGGAAGTCACTTAAGCACTTGGATTCAGAGACTGTTGAAATGATAATCTCACTTTTAACAGCAGTAGCTTCTTCTGCCGGTGTAGAAAGAATATTTTTTTCCTTTGGACTAATTCATTCCAAATTGAGAAATCATTTGGGACTTGATAAAGCAGGAAAGCTTGTTTTTCTTTCCCAGAATATGAACAAACAGGAAAATGAAGGTGAAGACAACTGAGTTAGTTGCAGAAGCTAGTATTTTAAGTTTCTCATATTGACCTGGCTGACAGTGTCTATTCAATTTTTGTTTTGTTTTTTTTTAAATATATTTCATTTAACTATTTTAGTTAAACAATTTTAACAAAACAAACCTGATTTTAAAAAACTTGAATGTTTAACTAAATTTAAATGCTTGTTTTGTTAAAATATTATATGTTTGCTGTTGAAGAAAAAAATTCAGAATATAACACTGTTATTTTAGTTAAATAAAACAATTTAAATGTCTGTCTAGTGATGTTCTCCTTCTAATACAGCATGGCAAGAAAATCCTCCAAATATTAATGATTAACCTGTTGAATCGGAGATAGTTCACCTCCCAATGACTTCATAAATATATGCTTCAATTACCTTTGGTAAATGAAATAACCAAACGATCCTTCATTTTCTGATATAGCTGTAAAACTAATCTGAAAAGTCTTCAGAATCACTTTAAAAATGTATAGTGTGTACCTTCTAAATATGAAACCTACATCTATCTCTGACTTGTGAAGAATATGTATTAAGGTTATAACAACCAACAAAAATGCACTTTTATGTAGAAATCCATGATTAAATCGAGTCTTCCTGACTACTGATTTAAATCAAATCCACCCTGGTTTCAAATGATGATAAATTTGACAGCGTTCTGAGCACCATCAAGCATGAAAAATACCAAAAAAGGACAGTTTTAAGGTAATAAATAAAGGTACGGAACAAATTAAGACTCAACAAGAAAACAAAGTCATGGAAAAGGCAAAATAATCTTGGAAAAACGAATACAGTTGGAAACCTGTACTAACAAGAGAAGTTGTGCATAGTTAAGCTTTTTTTATTGCAAATCTTATCTTGTTTAAACCGTGTCAAAAATCAGTTAAAGTTTGCATGGTGTAAAAAAAAACAACAACAAAAAACAAAAAAAAAAATACCCACCACAAAACACTGTTACATTGTAGAGATTTCAAATTACATTTTTTAAATGACTGTTTGCAGTGTGAACACTTCAAAGTGTAGAATTTTTATCTTGCTGAATGTTTGAGGCTGCTTTTCAGTTATTTATAGCATAATTTGGGTCAGAAGCTTGGACACGACAGTTGAGTTGTCAGTTTTTTAACGTATCATGACTTCATGATTATTCAGTGTTTTTATTCATTGTGGAAAGGAAATACCTGGACAGATGTAGACTGCTGCAAACAGCGTAATGGAACAATTGTCTCTGACTTGGTCATACCTTTTCAAAAAATTGGGAATTGGCTTCAAAACCTTAAACCTCCATTTAACTAACTTTTAGAGAAGGAAAAATGGTTCATATAACCATTAAAATTAACTGCAAAGCATATCAATATATATATGGAAGCATTTGTTAAACTATCAGCAATTTTCAGTAGTCTTATTTACTTTGCAAACATTCAAGCAATACAGAAAGCCAAAAAGTAATAGAAGGTACAACAAATAAATCAACAGAAAAAAAATGGAGAACGTTATTTGAAAATTGAACATCTGCAAATAGTTCCAAGGATTTCCATGAATATTATGATTTTAAATAGCACCTTTCACCAAAGCGTATCAAAATGCTTTACAACTGTAAATAAGAAACCCCACATTGTATATAAAATGATGAAAGTCTTCCATTAAGTTCAAGTGAGTAAGAACATGCCACTCAATATGCAGTAATTTCATCAAAGCCTCTTGTTGGAATTACAGCTTCAATATGTATACACAAATATACATAATTATGCACAGTGATTGCATAAATTACTGCAGCACATGAAAAGAATTCAGCTGTACTTCAAACTCGGATTGCTTCACCAAAAAAAAAAAAAGTTACTGATAGGTCTCATTACTAGATAAAGTAAGTTTAATTCTTCGAAGAAACAGATTTCCCTAAAAACTTAGTACAACTGAAAATTTATTTAATGTGCTGCCAATTTATCAGTTTTTCCTTAATATTGCTAAAAGGTGACATTTAATCATAAAGATTTAAAAACAACAACAAATACTATTTTATCATTTTTTTAATATTTTTGCTAGCCCTATGGTTTTAAAGAAGGGGCATATAGATATGGAATATTCATCAACATGTCATTTTTACCTATTCTAGTCGCACATATATTTTAGAGAAATAGCTGTGTTTTACCCAACAGCAACTACAGTTCATCACTCACTATTGCTTTCTAGAGGTTCCCAAGCTCAGTGACACTGGGCACATATCCCACAAATGAGAAGATACAAAAGACATTCTCAAAGACTACAAATATAGTGTTAAGAGTCAATTGACTTATAAGGAAAGTCTTACCCAGCTCTAGCTGTTTTGTATTCCACTTTTAGGATAGGTTTGCAAGGTTCTGGCTTCTTCCCATCTTTTAACTGCTTTCCTAAAAAAAAATATTTTCATAGATTAAACATCGAAAAAACCTGTAATGTGAAATTTATTCTTTTAAATAAATTACAAATTAAAATATGCACACAATTTATTACATTGTCACATACTGTATTTCAGAGGTCAGCAACCTCTGGCATGCAGCTCTCCAGGGTAAGCACTCTGGCAGGCTGGGCCAGTTTATCTGCTGCATTGGCAGGTTCTCTGTCCCAGGCTAATGAGGGTGGCGGGAAGCCGTGGCCAACACCTCTCTCACCCGCACTGCTTCCCACCACCCCCATTGGCCTGGAATGGTAAACAATACCTTGGATTTTGCAGAAGTTGTTAGCAAAAATTCCCTTTGTTAAGGGAAATGAAAGAGGATTTTATAGAAAAGGTTTAATGACATATTTCCAGTGTAAGAACTGCCAGACATTGTGTGCATTCATTCTTTTCTTACCATGTGGAGTGATTGTCTGAAGTGGCTTGGCAGGGGATTTTATATTCCATATGGTCAAGGTACCATCTGAATGGCTACAAATGAACTGTTTTCCTTCATGGTGCCAAGCAACAGAGTGAATAGCCTGTGTAAAGAAAAAAAGAAGAAAGAAAGAATTGAGTTTTCAGCAGAAAACAGCAACTTAGGACATGTCTACACTACAAAATTAAGTCGACTTAAGTTAGGTTGACTATAGCCACCGCAGTCATTAAATTGGCTGTTCATGTCCACACTACAGTCCTTCTGCCAGTGGTGCATGTCCTCACCAGGAGCATTTGCACCGACTTAAGTGGGGCACTATGGGGGGCTGACAGCTCAGGGCTCTGGCTGTCAGCCCTGGGGCAGACAGTCCGGCTGTCAAAAAAGAGCAATAGACCACGTAAGCAACACAGTGTCTACGTGGACAGAGAATTGACCCAACTACATCAACCTAAGTTCTACACCTCTCGTGGAGATGGTTATTAGGTCAGTGTTGTGGGCAATTTACATTGGCGAGAGCTACATTGCAGTGTAGACCAGACTTTAGTGTGGTCTCAATTCCCTCTTCTTAAAAAAGATTACACAAACACCAAATTAAAGTGTGAGATAAAGTATTAAATAAATAAAATATTAAAGTATGAAATACCAAAACAAGTATAAATTATCCATGTTTAATTTTTCTGTTATAATTTAGCATTTCTTTGAGCTGTGTCTCCTTTTAAGAGGTTACAACATTGTTTGTATGTCAAAAAGTTTTGATAAAAAAATTATTATCCTTATGCAGTATTAGTGTTTGCATAAAATTAAAGAAAATTCTATTTGCCAATCAAAAAGCTACAATAAGAAGTCTGAAGAGAATCAATCTCCCTTTTCAAGGAAACATTTGGAAGATAATGCCTGGTACTGTTATAAGACACTAAGCTTTATTATTTGAACATTAACACCTGTGCAGGAGTTTCTATTAGATATATTCAAATCATACATTACAAGGCAATTTTTTTTTTAACAGTTTTCAGAAACTTATTGGTTACTTAGGTGATAATGGGACCTTCAGCTATACAAAGGTGTATATCAAACGGTTATGAAGTATGTAGTTATGCACACCAATATACCAGAGTTGTACCAGGCCTTGAGAAAAGGTGCTTCAGAAAGTTCTCTTTTCTTTCCCATTTTCTCTCTCTGTCTCTACCTCATATCCATTCTTGTCCTGATGCCAGTTCCTTGGCTTCCTTCTCACTTCCTCTCTCAGCTCAGTGTTTGCCATCCTATATTTCCCTCTGTTCTTCTGCAATATTTCAGACGACAAACCTCTGTCCCCATTTTACAAGATCCCTCTCATTTCTTCCACATCCCACAGGAACTAGCCCCCACTCAAATTTCTACTTCTCTCCTTTCTGTTTGACACTGATGATTAACTCTTCTGTGCAATTATGTAGCAATTACATACTACTGGGAAGATCTGGTTTAGGAACTTTAGCCTTTTTTAAAAATTAGCAAAGTTTGCCTTTGCCTGTTTTTAGAGTGCTGTTCAGACTTCACAAATCAAAGACACTTCTCAGGGATGGTCTAGAGAATACTTAGTCCTGCCTTGAATTCAAGGAACTGGACTAGAAGACCTCGAGGTCCCTTCCTATCCTACATTTCTATAATTCTATGTGTACAAGTACCCTGTTCTCCATATGGTGTAAAATAGTATTTTCTGCTGTTCCTGGGTGATAAACAGCATTGTTTCCCTATAAACTGAGCACAGCTTGGGAACTAGTTCAAAAGAGTGAACCCAGTGCCCTTTCCCTTCACTAATTCTCCACAGTAGTATGAGAAGGAAAGAGAATTGCCATGATGCGGAAGAGAGATGGGATGGAATAAAACCATTAATTCCTATTTGATAAAAATGTAACCAATATCTGAAAGCACTTAAAAGCCAATAGTATCCTGTCGAGGTATTTCTAATGCACCACTCAATGTGACATCTAGGTACCAAGTGCACAATAAAGAATTGTGCAACAAACTGGTAACACTGTCCCATACTCTAATCTTCCATCGTCTTTGGTAGAAACAGATTTACTTCTTAGCTCTTTTTGTATGGCTAACTTGCATGCATTTCTAACCTTTCTAAAAATACTGTTTCCATTACTATGTGCAAGAGAGAGAGTGGCAGGCAGAAGGTTCCTGTCCATATCCATTCTTTTGTCATAAACAAATTGCTTGGTAGCTACTTTGTTGACTAAATGGCAATCCCTTGGGCTATTTTGGTATATCCTCTATAAAGCTCAGGGATAAGCTCTGATCTTTACCCACTTATCAGAAGACTGCACCTAAAAATAGTAATCTATAATACATTTTCTGAGTTAATGTTATTAAAGTTTAGTTTAAAACAGAGCAGGCAAAATATTTTTTCCATTTGAAACCTGACAATTTTAAATGATAAAGTTACAACATTTCCAAACATTTATTTAAAAAGCAGTTAAAAATCATGCTCTAATGTCTTTGTTTTATTGTTTTAGGTCCACAAAACAGCAGAAAATGAATGTTTACAACATAAAATTAATTCTATGTTCATATTGTACGAATAAGGCATGAAAATGCTTTTTTATTACATCAGCTACAAAGCCTTTCAATACAAAGAAACTCACAAAGGAGACACAAAGAAAGCTAACATTTTCCATTCTATCATTTCACTGTGCATAAACATTTTGCAAGACAATAATAAGAAAAACTTACTGCACAGGATGGTTTGATAGGCATTATAAATAACTGGTCTAAAAAGTTAATTTATAACCACAGGTCTTTAACATTATAGCTATCACATTCCAGACAAACTGTTTTTTCCCTAGCTCTGTTAAATATGAATGCTAGATTTTGTATTCTTTCAGATGATTCTCTGTCAAAGAAACGATGGATCATGTACTATTCTTACAATACTACAGTTTTAAAATCCAACTTGTCTTGCATGAAGGGAGCAGTTTTTTTAAACACGCATTGGGTGTCATTCTATGGACTTCATCTTGCAAAGAAAGGAAATTCCCTGGCAAACAGGTTTAATTCTAGGTGTCTATGACTGTAGTTAGAATGTAAAGGCAAAGATTATATTGGCAGATTTCGGGTACCTTTGCTGTTAAATGAAAGGAATCCATAAAAATCTTATTTCATTTCTGCCTGCGGAAACCTGCACAATCATCCTCACTGCCTCTGAAGTAAAAACTGGTAGTGCAGAGCACGTAATAACTGACTCAACATCCCCTACACAATTTTAGTCAGTGACTACTTTCAAACTACTAGGACAAACTTAGTGTCCTAAATGTTAAGTATTCTGTTCTCTATTTCTACTGTTGACTGGAATGCTTAAGCTTTGTCTACACTACACAGTTTTGGCAGCAAAAGGCAGCTTTTGCCAACAAAACAGTAGAGGTGTACACACTACAGAAGTTACTTTTGATGGCCAAACACTGCTGTTTAGCCAACAAAATAAAACCACCTCGATGAGAGGCATAAAGCTTTTTGTGGCAAAGTTAAAGCAACAAAGCATCA
Source organism: Chelonoidis abingdonii (assembly GCF_003597395.2). Taxonomy (NCBI): domain Eukaryota; kingdom Metazoa; phylum Chordata; order Testudines; family Testudinidae; genus Chelonoidis; species Chelonoidis abingdonii. Next base: position 116,051,321 of record NC_133771.1, on the reverse strand, counting down.
TTGTAGATGTTGCCGTTTGTTTTATTGCCAAAACTGGTCTCCCCCAATATCCCACAATGCCCTCTGTGACCACTCTGCTCACTGTTTTGAACTCAGCTGCCCTGCAGGTACGCACCCCTCCCCTTTCAAAGCTCTGGGAAGTTCTGACACCTGAGCATCTGGCAGCAAAGAGCAAATCATTGAAGTGGAATCCTCCTGCTCTTCCGGGCATTAGGAACACAGTGGCAGGCAAGCTGCTGCTGCAGGAGGTGGGTGGAGCAGGGAGGCAAGAGGGGACTGTTGTGCTGTGCAAAGCCGGGGAGCGAAGCAGTGGCTGATGAACTCAGCTCCCCTGTGTCTAGCTATGTAGGCATGCACCCCTCTCCTTTCAAAGCTCTGGGAAGCTATGACATTCCTTAGGGTGGAGAACTCACAGAGCTGCTGAGGATGCCACCTCAATGATTTGCTCTTTGCTGCCAGATGCTGAGGTGTAAGAATTTCCCAGAGCCAACAACTGAGGAGGCTGTGGGAGATCTCAGAGGGAATCACAACAAAACCATTGGCAGGCAGAGCAGGCTGCTGCTGCGCAGAGAGGGGACGGGGAGACTGCTGTGCCATGCAGAGCCAGGGGCTGATGCGGGGAGGGAATGTCTTCATACGGTTTCTGTGAGGATATTTCTGCTCCCTTGCCCACACACATACATTCCCTGTAACACTCTTCCCCCCCACCAACCTTCAGTTGAAAAGCAGCTGGCAATCTACTCAGATGCCCATGGAATGATGGGATTGAGAAACCTGCATCCTGTGACTATACCTGCCCCATGAGGCATTTGCATTCCCAAAACACAGTTGCACAGTGGCATAGCTACCCACAGCGCACTGCTTTCTGTGTTGATGCAAGAGCTGCTAGTGTGGATTCACTCTCCTAACTAAGGAGCATAGTGTGGGCATGCAACAGCAGTTTAAAGCAGTATAACTTGTCAGCAAAAAAACTATAGTGTAGACAAGGCCTTAGTCACTCTTTCAAAGTTTAAAGTACAGTAAACAACTGCAATATCTTACAGTTATTTCAGGGGACTGGGAGTCATGATGGAGGATTCTATTCCCTCCTTGAACTCAGCTCTTCCTGTGTCACATCTCAGTAGTTTCAGTTTCCTGATCTATACATAGTGAATAATATTACCCAGTTGCTACATGAGATCAAGGAAGCCTAATTCAAATATTATTTATGAAACTCAGACTCAGGTGGAAGTGCAAACCATTATCATTCAAATACTTTTCGTTTTCATCAAGTGAATGCAGAGTTCATAGAAAGTGTCATATATTTAGCATTAGAGACTGAAGAGCAGGACTGAGATATTTAGAAGCAAGATTTACCAGGAATCGCTTCAACTAGTACCAGGAATTGACTCAATTATGAATTATTATATAGAGCTGAGGGGATGATCTCTAAGAGAAAGACTAATTTAGTCCAATCTCCTTCAGTCCATAGATTATCTGCTGATAATGTTAACGGTACAGTTAGTGCTATTCAAGGTCTAGCACCCACTGGTATTCACTAACCTTTGGCTGTAGGCCAAATTCCAGCCTTGGGGCACAGGCGAGGGGCACGTTAGTGACATCACACAGCCAAAACAGGTTTCTGCCTCCTTAATGTGCTGGAGACACCAATCATAAGATGGCATAAAAAAGGAAAATATTCTGTCTTTTACAGTATGCTCCCTTAAAACAGAGATTATGTGCCTCATATTCATTATTGGTGCTCTCGTGGGTGCTTGGGCAGTGTCTCAGCATACAATCTAACTTCAAAAGCAGGTCTCTGTCTGGAAACCAGTCATTCATCTTCAAGTGCAGCGACAAAAGTCAAATACTGATATGCTATCACCACAACAGCTCCAAAATGGCTATAAGTGAGATAACAACTGTTCTAATGGAGTTTTAAGAATGAGAGAGGGTAAATATTGCTGTTTTGGTGGACGATAGTGGGACTGCAAAAAAACAAAACAAACCCAAAAAACCTTGCTCCCATAGTTCCTCAGGTCTACTACTGAGCTGTAGTCTGCATTTCTTTGGCAGAATAAGTATTCTGACTAAAGATTGCTCACACAGAGTACATAAATGTATGATTAACAAAGTACATGCTGAACTGTGGTCATACAGGATCATCCCTGTAGACACTCTCTCCTCCCCCTATTTCTTTGAAGGCTTTTGCAGACATATAAAGAGTTCCACCAAATGGAGAACGTGCAGATACATTAGTAAGGCTGCAAGCCTGTCTCCTAAGTACATGGCGCATACTGACACCTTAGCAACAAAAAAAGGTAATGATCAACAGAATAACTTTTTTTCTAACTGTAAAATTTATAACGTGAAATATGTTGGTGATATGATAAAGTATATGCATGTTAAGTTTCGAGTTGGAGATGGCTGTGGTTCTTTAGTGGTCAAATGAAAGTGAGACTTCTCAAAGCCCAATTTTAAAAGCTAATAATATGTTCTTATTTTCTACAGAAAAGAGAATTAATATTTTATCCAAAAATTACCATAAAAAAAACAAAAAACAAAAAACTCAGTTGACCTCAGAACAGTATTGTGTTAAATATGGAGACTATTCAGTCACTGCGGTGAGAAATAAAGAATTTTTAGCGAAAAGCTCAACTAAAGAGACACTACTAATGATTCAATAATAAGCAGATGGTTTGGTATTTTGACAAACCTTGGAAACCAAGTTCTTTGGCACAAGTGTGGGAATTTTGTGGATGTCAAAATTAATCTAGCCAGTTTTTTACTAGTGAGCCACTAAAAATTTAATCTGTTTAAGATATAAACCAAGGCTGACCAGACAGCAAGTGTGAAAAATCGGGATGGGGTTGGGGGGTAATAGGAGCCTATATAAGAAAAAACCCCACATATCAGGACTGTCCCTATAAAATCAGGACATCTGGTCACCTCACATGAAATAATTGGTCACACAGGAAGTGTCTTAACTGGTCAATCACTATTAAAAGTAGGATGAGCTGATTTATTATCCAATGTCACAAACAGTTAACCATTTTAATAAAATTGTTTTGGTTTTGACAGTAAAAGCCACAGAAACACCAACATAAGTTACATATATGACCCACAATCTACACATGATGAAAACTGTTTCAATTGTTGCACTGAGCAGATTTGGCGCAGTTATGTTTTTTAAAGAGACTGCTTATAAACATTGACAAGCCAATATTGTCAAATTAAAAACAGTTTCAGCCACATGTTAACATATTATTGACCTTATTAGAAACAATGTCATACTAACTAAAAGCACAAACAAGAGCACATTTATATATGCTGTGTTACATACGGTTGGTTTGAAAAATAGTAGCAAAATGACATTGTGAGGTTCCAGATTTACACTCTCAATGACTTACCATTTGCTGGAGTTAATATTTTCCTATTCTAGCAGCTAACTTCAAAACAGAGGTTTTGAAAAAGGAAATGAAAAGTACGCGTAGGAAAGAAACACTCGAATAGTTCACAATAAAAATAATTCAGAAAACTGTAGATGCAACACCAATATAAGATACATCAAATCATCCAGTTATATTCCTTTTGAATCTTTTACTCGCCTGTTCATTTTCTCTAAAAATCATCAATCCAGTACAATATTGAACTTACTCTGACAGCAGCAACCAAAAGGAGCTTCCTCTCCACCGTTCACTTCTACAAACATTGTTCTAATTTGTTGATGCAATATACAAAACAGCATTAATTTCTCTTTTTTGCATATTCAGTTTTCCCCAAACACAGGACAAATGGATCTGACTAGCAATGCCGAACCCAAGTTATAAGCTGAAGGAATCACTGTCCTGAAAACATGACCTATAAGCACCTTGTCCATGGAGGAAAAGGTATCTAACTAGTATTGCACAACAAGGAATGAGCTAACAAATTGCTATGTTACATATTTTTCCTCTTCTGAGGGGAAGAAATATTTGCTGGGATGGACCCAAAACCAACCCAAACAAACTACTCCATTTATTTTAAAACGTCAAGATATACTGTACATACAATTATAGAAATATAGGGCTTGAAGGGACCTGAAGAGGTCATAAGAATACCACCCCCATTCCCCCAGCTGAGGTAGATCCAAGATCTAGAATACTTTTGTTCAATCATTATTTTAAAATATTTTCCCCCAAAAAGTCATCGTTAGACAGGCTACCCTAAAAGCCACACTCTTCTTTTTTTACTACATGGGCTCTTCTGGGCAACACTATACTAAACTTCAGAATCTAATCTATTATCTATGCAAATACTGGTTATAGTACTTCAGCTGTTATGGATGTTTACACTTGTCTGCATAAACTTATTGGAATGAGAGCCTGCAGAGTAAGGAAATATTTTACACTGAATTTAAACTAAAAAAGGCTAGAGACTATAGTGATTTTCTGATTTTTTTATCCTGCAGATTGCTCCCAACCCTAACTCACAAAAGGGCCTTTCCTACGAGTTCGGGATGGTAGAAGAGAGATCTTAAACATCCACTGCATCACAGTTCTCTCCAAAGCAATTAATACACTCGCCCTCTCAGTGCATAAGTAACTGCATTCTGGACTGTTTTTAGCCTGCATTATTAACTAGATCAGTGGTTCTCAACCAGGGGTCCAGGGACCCTGGGGGCCACGAGCAGTTTTAGGGAGTCTGCCAAGCAGGACCAGGATTAGTCTTGCAGGGCTCCAGGGAAAAAAAGCTGAAGATGCTGTACAGGGCTGAAGCCCAGTATCAAAAGCCCTGCCATCTGGGGCTGAAGCCGAAGCCTGAGCAACTTAGCTTTGTGTGGAACCGTGACGTGGGGCTCCAGGCAATTGTCCAGCTTGCTACCCCGTAACACTGGCCCTGGCTTTTATATGCAGAACACACAGTTGTGGCAAAGGCAGACTTTTTATAGCTTGTTGGGAGGGGAGGCTCAGAAAGAAAAAGGTTGAGAACCCTTAACTAGATTATGACAATAGGCAAGTAAAACATTCTATTTATTAATTTTTATTTTACATTAACAAAAAATACTATTTCTATTATACTTTTTTGGTTTGAAGTACCAAGCTACAATATGAAGTCTCAGATTAAAAAAAATCAAATCACTATTTTACCAAAAAAAATTTAAAAATTTTAATATAGAACAAAACCTAAAATATGCCAAAAACAATGAATCAAGAGCAAAATGGTTATGTGGCTAGGTGGGGCCTGTGACTCCTTGCAGCATGATTATAAAATACACAAGACGTACATGTCAACCACTTAATAGCTTGCCTTGAAGCTAGATTCTCAGTTGGGCTCAATTCACCTCAAACACTAAGTCACATGACCTAGAAACAGCAAACAATGCAGGAAGTTCACTAGTTGAGAAAGCATAATGTGCTATAGGGACAAGTGATTTAATTTAAAATTAACAGAAAATCCTTGGTGAAACGTTTGTAGAGGAAGGAATTCCATTTGCCCTACTGTAAATTTGTTTTCACTCTTTTTATAGTGAATATTTTTAAATGTATTGAGCTCTCTCAATTCAAAGTCTTCAATTTCTTCTGTCCCTCTCTACTTTGTGGTAATGTACAGTATAGAAAACAGACAAAACAAAAAGATTGTAAAAGTGTAAATTTAAACTTAATTCTCTCTATTTCATGATTTTCTTACACAAAAAATATGAAGAGTAGAAATATATTTGTATGCCTACAAATTTATACTGTGATTTTAAATAAGTAAGCTGCTAGAATGTAAATTTTAGATTCACATGTAAATTTGACTCATTTATTTTAGGACTAGACTAAACATACATATCTACCACAACTTTTGTAAAAGCTGAAAGATACTAAGGTTATTTTAGTCATGACTAGGTCATGAGAAGTCCAAATTAATAGCTTAACTAGCAGCTCCAGAGGCAGTCCGTGTTCTAGGAATATGAATGCATAACTGGAGGTCAGGAACCCCTGAGTTCCAGTATCAGCCCTGCAAAACAACAGCCATATGAACTTGGGCAAGTCATTTATCTCTTTCTCTCAGTTTTCTCATCTATAAAATAGGATAAATATTTCAATATCAACTACAGTCCTTCACAGGACTGATTTACAGTGTTTACAATATGTGAAGCACTATGTTATATGACAGATGGGATCTTGGGTTGCTTCTTTAGCTGCAATCTGGCCAGGCCTCCTTCCAAACCTCAAAAGTATCTCAGGTGGAGTTCCAAATAAGCCTCCCCCACCCACCACTTTTCTACAGCCAAGTAGGACTGTGAGATAGACAAAGACCAAGACAGATTTGCTTCTCCATCTGTTGCCTGACAACTCCCATCTCCAAACCAGAAGTGCATCTTAGGGGAAGCATTACCCTAGCTTCCCCATGGCACATCCCAGCAGGTCTGAGAGCATGTCTACACTGCAACTGAGAGGTATGATTGTAGCATGTGTAGATTACCCAAGCTAGTTAGATCTAACTAGGTCAAAGCTACCTCAGGTAACAATAGCAGTGAAAATGTGACAGCCTTGCTTGCCGCAAACCTTGGGTGCATACATGAGAGGATGAGCTATGCTGCTGTGGTTTCATTGCTATTATTACTCAAACTAGCTTTAGTTCAAAGCCAGATGCAGTTAGATCAAAGCTAGCCTACATATGTCTACCTGTGCTGCAATCACACCTCCCAGTTGCATAACATGAGAGGCAGACAGTAGCTGAACTCCACCTGCAGCCTGGCCCTTCTACTGAATCTGGGAGAAGAAAATCTGAAAACTATAAATATTTGTCTCTGCTTTTCTCTTTTTTGTTAAACATGAGATAGATGTAAGACTGTTGTTTTACGCTTACTGGTACGTGCAGGAGACACCCAATAGATCGAGTTTTCTGCCTGCTTATATCAGTACAAATTGTGTTGGCAGGCTCTGGTGGCCAAAATTACACAACCAGGTTGTGCAAACCAGTCACAACTCCACCTGAATGGAGGCTACATGGGTCCTGTGCAGATATAAAAATGCGAGGCACAGTCCAAAAAGTAAGCATTGCCAGGATGGTGTTAAACTGCACGAAATCAGCACCTCCCTTCACAAGATTCCACTGGTTTAATTTTTGTGAAGAAGTAAAGGATATTGAAACAGTCTCCCTGACACAAACAGCGCAAACACTCCTTTGTGTCCTGGAGTACAATGGCCTTAGCTGACACAGGAAAGAGTACTTCACACCTCTGTGCCATCTTTGTTGAAATTGGCCCCATTAACTATTGATTAACAAGGATTTTATTTTAGATAACAATAGATTATTATTTGTAAGTTGTTTTTATATATTTAAATTTTCACAGCTGCATGAATTATGTATTATAGGCTTTTTTCCTATTTTTCTAAATAAAAACTTTCAGTTGCAGGAAATTTAAAGAAACTGAAAGTATTTTAAGCATTTTACACATGAGTTGTATTTACCAAATCACAGCAAAGAGTAAAAAAAGAATTTATTAACAAATGTCTTATTTAGAAAAAATGATTTTAATATAGCAAAATGTTTAGAAGCAAATGGTATCCTTGCAATAGACTGTACAGATTCACTTACACAGGTATTAAACAATTATGAGGAATATAATATTCTCTTCTAAACATCATTGTTCAAACATACAAAACATTTCCAATATTTAATGACTAAATCAAAATAGGAAAACAACAAAAACATTGCAACACAACTGGAAATCAGTCAACTGAAGAATAATGTCATTACCTCATCATGTGTGTATCTGTAATCTGCCTTCTTTGACTTGAGGTCCCATAATACTACTATTCCAGACTCATAGCCAATCAGGAGCTGCAATAATCAGAGTAAAGAAGGTTGAAAGAAAGAAAGTTACTTGAAATACCTGTAATTCTTGTTCTATGAAGTAGATACTGCAGTAACATTAGATCCACCCTCTTGTTTCTTTATTCCTACATGTGACAAGGAATCCTCCATGTAATGGGGTGCACTTGCCCCACACTGATACTGCGAGGGTTATCTTCACTCTCTGGGCCAAGGAGCCCATGGCCCCGCAGCACTGCTGGCCATGCTGCAGCTAGAGAATAGGTATAAAAGGGAGCAGCTCAGCTCATTCAGCGCAGACTGCAAAGAGAGAGAACGCACACTGCAAGCTCCAGCCCAGGAACCACAGAAGTCCCAGACGTCAGAAGCCAGGGATGCTGAGGCTCCAGAGAATGCCCAAGGAGTGACAGAGCTGTTGAGAGCCACCCTGACCGAGGAGCCCAGAGCCCATGGAGACACCAGAATCCCAGTATCAGGAACTAGCTCAGGGAGACCAGTTATGGTGCTGATTGGAGTCAGAGTATTACAGGCAGAATCCCTGCTGACTTGGTGGCAAGCATACTTGCCACTAGATCATGCAGCCCCATGGAAGGGGCAGCTATCCTGATTCTGGCTACTAGGCCACACAATCCTGAGAAAGTGCAGCCCTGCTGAATCTGACTGCTAGGCAATACCACCCTCCTGAAATGGGAGGTCATACTGGTTCTGTCCGCTAGGCCTTACAGCACTACTGAAGTGGGCAGACTCACTTTGGCCATTAGGCCACAGGACCGGCTTTAGGACGTGCAGGGACCAATTCGAAAGAGCTGCCATCAAAATGGCGCCTAAGACAGTGGCAGCGATTGAGCTGCCGCCAAAGATAGCGGTGGCAATTCAGCGGCAGCTCAATCAGTTGCCGCTGTTTCCAGCGGCACTTCAGTGGAGGGTGCAGGGACCCTCTTCTGGATGCTGCGGGGCCCTCTTAAGCATGGGGCCTGATTCCCAGGAATCAGGGGAATTGCCCTAAAGCCGTCCCTGTTGGGCCATGCAAACTTGAGGGGGAAGCCCTACTGACTTTTGCCACTAGGCAACACAGCCTTAGTGAGCCAGGGGGCCACCTTGACTCTGACCATTAGGCCACATGGCCCTGAGAGGGGCAGCCCTATTGATTTTGTCCATTGAGTCATGTAGCCCTGAGATAGGGCAGCCCTACTCATTCTTGCTGCTAGGCCATACTGCCTTGCTGAGCCAGATGACCACACTGACTCTGATCACTAGGCGATACATACTTGCCGAACCAGAAAACCATTTTGATTTGGGCAATTGGACCCCAGCCCTGTGGGAAGGGGCCATCACCCTGACTCTGGCCATTGGGCCACATAACCTTGAGAGGAGAGCTGAGAAATAAAAATATTGCTTGGGCATGCAGGAGTGAAATCAGGAAGGCTGAAATCACACTTGGAGATGCAGCTAGGAAGAGATGTTAAGAGTAACAAGAAGGGTTTCTTCAAGTATGTTAGCAACAAGAAGAAAGTCAAAGGAAGCGTGGGCCCCTTATTGAGTCAGGGAGGCAACCTAGTGACACAGGATGTGGAAAAAGCTAATGTACTCAATGCTTTTTTTGCCTCTGTCTTCACAAACAGGGTCAGCTCCCAGACTGCTGCACTGGGTAGCACAGCATGGGGAGGAGGTGACCAGCCTCTGTGGAGAAAGAAGTGGTTCAGGACTATTTAGAAAAGCTGGACAAGCACAAGTCCATGGGGTCGGATGCGCTGCTTCCAAGGGTGCTAAAAGAGTTGGTGGATGTGACTGCAGAGCCATTGGCCGTTATCTTTGAAAACTCATGGCGATCAGGGGAGGTCCCAGATGACTGGAAAAAGGCTAATGTAGTGCCCATCTTTAAAAAAAGGGAAGGAGGAGGATCTGGAGAACTACAGGCCAGTCAGCCTCACCTCAGTCCCTGGAAAAATCATGGAGCAGGTCCTCAAGGAATCAGTTCTGAAGCACTTAGAGGAGAGGATCAGGAACAGTCAGCATGGATTCACCAAGGGCAAGTCATGCCTGACTAACCTAACTGCCTTCTATAATGAGATAACTGGCTCTGTGGATGAGGGGAAAGCAGTGTTATCCCTTGACTTTAGCAAAGCTTTTGATAAGGTCTCCCACAGTATTCTTGCCAGCAAGTTAAAGTAGTATGGGCTGGATAAATGGACTATAAGGTGGATGGAAAGCTGGCTAGATCATTGGGCTCAATGAGTAGTGATCAATGGTGCCATATCTAGTTAGCAACCGGTATCAAGCGGAGTGCCCCAAGAGTTGGTCCTGGGCCCGGTTTTGTTCAATATCTTCATTAATGATCTGGAGGATGGTGTGGACTGCACCCTCAGCAAGTCTGCAGATGACACTAAACTGGGAGGAGTGATAGATATGCTGGAGGGCAGGGATAGGATACAGAAGGACGAAGACAAATTAGAGGATTTGGCCAAAGAAATCTGATGAGATCTTGCACTTAGGAGGGAACAATCTCATGCATTGCTACAGACTAGGGACTGAATGGCTAGGCAGCAGTTCTGAAGAAAAGAAACTAGAGGTTACAGTGGATGAGAAGCTGGATATGAGTCAACAGTGTGCCCTTGTTGACAAGAACACTAATGGCATTTTGGGCTTTATAAGTAGGGGCACTGCCGGCAGATCGAGGGACGTGATCATTCCCCTCTATTCAACATTGGCTAGGCCTCACCTGGAGTACTGTGTCCAGTTTTGGGCCCCACAAAGAGGATGTGGAAGAACTGGAGAGAGTCCCAGTGGAGGGCAACAAAAATGATTAGGGGGCTGGAGCACATGACTTATGAGAAGAGGCTGAGGGAACTGGGATTGTTTAGTCTGCAGAAGAGAAGAACAAGGGGGGATTTGATAGCTGCTTTCAACTACCTGAAAGGAGGTTCCAAAAAGGATGGATCTAGACTGTTGTTCTCAATGGTAGCAGATGACAGAACAAGGAGCAACGGTCTCAAGTTGCAGTGGGGGAGGTTTAGGTTGGATATTAGGAAAAACTTTTTCCACTAGGAGGGTGGTGAAGCACTGGAACAGGTTACTTAGGGAAGTGGTGGAATCTCCTTCCTTAGAGGTTTTTAAGGTCAGACTTGACAAAGTGCTGGCTGGGATGATTTAATTGGAGATCGGTCCTGCTTTGAGTAGGGGGCTGGACTAGATGACCTCCTGAGGTCCCTTCCAACCCTGAAATTCTATTATTCTATATTGACTGACTATCATTCCTCACCACCCCAAGACAAAAGGTGGTCATAAGGAGGCAACGATGAGGAAGTAATTACCCCGCCCCTCCCCACGACACTCCACAACAAAGTTTAAAACTGTTAAACTACTTCACTATTACACAGCAGATACATGATCTCAAAAGGTAACTCTGAGGCCATCAAATATCTATTGCACAGTCCAAATTTCTGTAATCACATAATATTCACATTTAATAACAAACTGAATACTACATCACCACCAAACCATGTTCAATCCAAAGTTTCATAATTAAACATGTGTACATTAATACTGTGATGGAAGACAATATTTTTACTTATATTTTGGGGTACAATGGCCTTAGCTGATACAGGAAGGAGTACTTAACTGCCGAACGTTTTTGATTTATTCCATTAACTAATTAACAGTGATTTTATGCAATAGAAAATAGATAATTTTAACAAAATTTGTATGGTGCTGAATGATTTTTCTTGATTCCTGCTTCTGTCTGATCAGCATGCATTTTCTCAAAATTAAGTTTAAAGGACTGTCAGCCAACCACCTTGCTTACTTTTAATGTAAAGTTTCCTCCCAAACAACCAATTCTACCAAAAATACATTTTAAATTTTCATAAGTATGGTAGCTTGCTCTGTATAGACAGGTCCTGAATGTGGTAGAAATGTAAATCTCCTCTTTATAGGTATGTTTTCCATAATTAGTCATGTTGCAGAATACATGTCTGTCATGTGTGGTTTGTTCTCTCTTTCTCATCATCTCCTCAGGAGGTATATTTGTGTATGCTCTGCAGCTTTTTCAGAGGGTTTTATTTTGGGGAAAAGTTTTTTAAATGTACATACTTCTACATGTTTGATGCAGAAGTAAGGTTGAAAAAAAAAATGTGCAAGGTCAAAGTAGTACACCTTGCCCTGGGAGCAAAAGGTGGTGAGATTTGTGATGTCTTTTGTTCTGTAGGAGTTCACCCCACACAGATGAGCTCTCTCTTTCTCAAGGCGCCACTTGCTACTGCCCCCTCTAATCTATCAGAACCACTTCAGAGTGAATTAATGCATTAATCTTTAACTGTAATATTGCAACATAAAGGAATTCCAGTTAAAAAATTTAGTTTAAAAAAAAACAACCAGTACTCTACCATTTTAGTTCTATACAGAGAGTCAAACTTCTCCCAAGCATGTCTTGCAGAACTATATTAGTGATTAGAAATAAGCACTGAAATGTATCTTGTAAGAAATGCTCTCCACTTCTTTCAGAATAAGTTTCTATCTTCCATAGATTGCTTAACTAAATTTACAGCTGCTATAGTAACCCTTTCCCTCTTCCCTCCAGATAGCTCTGGTGTTCTGAACAAATATATACCTATAGAAAGGTGCCTCTCTCTCTCTCTCTCTCTCTCTCTCTCACATATTCCTCCATTCTCTGTCCCTCTTACTTTCTTTTCACCTCTATAGGTACACACAAGATGACACAATCTTCTGTACCCTAGTGGTAGCAGAACTGTCACACTTCCTTCTGGCTACTACCAAAAGTATGGCACTACCTAATTCTGCAAAGAATGGAAGCCCTGCAAGGAGAAACACTGTCGAGGACAGCAGGAGGTGAGAAGCACTTATCAGTAAGGAGGAATACAAACACAAGTTACTCAATGCCTCTGTGCTGTAACTACAGTATGGGGAGGGTGGATTTACCGAATGAATGGACAGACATGTGTCACCTGAATTATCCAAAGGCACCAGCTGCTTTTAGTGGTTCCAAATCCACTAAACATTTTATAAAATCATGCAGTCACTGATGACAACAGTCCTAAAAAGAACATGCTAAAGTTTATGTCTCTTGTCTCAGCCCCTCCATTTCTTTCATTATCTCCCTGTTGCCCATCACAGGAAGCTTCTTTCTCATTTATACCTTCTAGGATCTTCACAACTAACCTTTCTCCTATCTCTGCTTTCATCCTTGCTTCAGCACACACACTCACTTCATTTAGCCCAAACAGCTCATCTGATCAAACCCTTCAAGCCATTTTACTATGCCTGTCTCAATACTTTTGTGCTTCGCCTAGCCCTGGATATCCTTGCTATATCTTTTCCATCATGAGTTTTTCCTCATTTGTTATTTCCTCAAAATCCATGGCACTTATATCAGGTTGTCTTTGGTTTCTTTCTTTTTAAAAAAGATAATTAATACACTTTCACATCACTCCATTTCACTCTTTATTGAGATTTTTTATTCATATAATTTTCAAATTCAACATACCTTTCCTTCATCCATTGGATTGTCACTAATATGGACAACAGGTCCTGGATGAGATTTGGATGACCTGAAGGGGAAAACATTTCCATCTTAAATAAAAGAAACACATTTTTTCCCCAGAATATATTACAACTAGTTCCTACTGAGATGAGATCCTGTTTATGGATCCTAGGTTCACATTAGCTCTTTTGGCCACAGTGTCACACTGGGAGCTCATGCTCAGCTGATTATCCACGATGACTACCAAATCTTTTACAGTCAATGCTTTCCAAGTTAGGGTCCCCCATCCGGTAAATATGGCCCTACATTCTTTGTTCCTATATGTATACATTTACAGTTAGGCATACTAAAACATACCATATATTGCTTGCTTGCACACAGTTTACCAAAAAACCCATACTGATCTAAATCAGTGACCTGTCCTCTTCATTATTTACCATTGCCCCAATTTTTGCGTCAGACTCTACCAGTGATGATTTTATGTTTTCTTCCAGGCCACTGATAAAAATGTTGTGAATAATTTAAATATTGCAGTTGTTGCAACTACAGTGAATCTGTTACTATGTTACGTTTATTTTATTTACCAGCATTTTGATTTTTTTAATTGAGAAGCAGTGATACAGCAGCCTTTATTATTTTATCCCATAGTAAACAGTGGCTTTAATGTTGACCATTCAGTATGTGTAAAACAATGCGCAAAAGCATATACTACCACTAACTAATTTATTAGCTGCTAAATCACAAAGTGGTGGAGAATGTAGGACTCTATATCCTCACAAATAATTAGCCCCAGGCACATCTCATTTTTGGGGTAATAATTTGCATTTTATTATTGAAAAAAAACTTTACACAGTAACTGAAAGCCCCACAGAGATACCTTTGTGTGAATCAGGGTATTGCATGTTTCCTTTTTAATTCATCAATTATCAAATAAGAAAGCTTTGAAAATAGTTTACAAATATGAATTGCTCTGCACTATACTGAAGCATTGGCTAAACACACACTATTTTTGTATTTCTTTTCCATTTCTTCTTCAATACACTATCATCATCTGTTCCTTTCAGTTTAACCTAAATATCAGGATAATTATTAAAGACAATTCCAGATAAGTATTTTATTCCTAGCTATACTTAGTATGTGACAATTGTTAGTTCAGTAATGAAAGAAATATTCCAGGATCAATAAAACTGAATTTACTTATTTGAACCAATGTTATTTAAGCCTAAAAATTTATTGTGAGCACAAAAATAATCCTGCTGAATTGTACAGTTAATGACTAATGAGTTTTATTGTTTACGGGCCCATCCTGCAGCTCACTGCTTTCAAAAATGCCATTTAAACAATGGCATTTTTGACAAAGTGCATGCATGGGTCCAAAAATTGTGTCCCTAAGTTACAATAAATGTTGTGTTGCAATGGCTGTTCTATAAAGGATCTGAACTAAAAAGAGCCCCAGAAACCTTTAATTAAATTACCATTACAATGATGCCATCTGACATTGGACTACAACAAAAGCTACCAGACAAAGTCATCCGGATGAGATAAATTAACACTTTTTGAACAGTACAATCCTGTAGGCAAATCCTTGAATACTGAAAAACTGGTTGGGAATCAGGCAGACTCAGGCTTCAGTCCCCCCCCACCTGGCGTTGTATAGTAAATTTGTTGTCAGAAGTGGGTCGTGGTGCAATAAAGTTTGAGAATCCCTTTTCTAAGAACATGTAGATGAGGATATAATATAGAAAACTCTATGTAGTGTAGATAATTCAGGGAAATTTACATACAAAGTGAATTGTATTGTACTTTAAGACTACTCTTCTATTAAGTGAAACTGCAGCTGCCAGACTTTAAGAACTATAAAATAAAATTATGTACTCCAAATTTCAGCAATCAGACAAATGAAATCCATACTGTACTTCAACATGATCTACATACCCATATTGGCAATGCTTCTCACGTCACATAAAAGATTTAAGGTTTTTTTGTCCCAGCACTCATGTAGAAAAGAATTTTAGACCAGAACAAATGTACATGTTTCAGAGTCTATTTAAATTTGTTATTTAACACAAATGACATTTCTATAATTAACTGGTATCCGGGACAAAAAACGTTTTTTCAGCTAGGTAATACTTAACCAGACTCACAGTTCAATGGCTTTATTCCACATGATGACATAGCCTGAGAGTGTAAAGGACTCCACATTGACAATGTGAATGTTTCCTCTTTCTGTACCCACATATAGCCATTTACTTTGGAAAGGCAGATGGCAAAATGTTATCCTGCAAGATACAATGCAGTCAAAAAAAGTAATTAGGAAGATTGTTAAAGCCCAATATCAGAAAACCAAATCCAGGAAGAGAGAACTATTTTATCTTTATCATATTTTGTTTGTATTATAGATCACTCAGCCATATGAAATTTTAAACTTCAGAGACCTGGTGTAATTGCTACGTAAAAGAGCATGCTTCAGAAATTATGATGCAATTAAACCTGTCTATAACAAACAAAAATTGAAAGTGTGAAGGTTAACCTTGGAACAAATGATAAATCTTCATTTAAAATTTCAATACCTTATCTGGGATTTATTTTAAGATATTCTAATTTTACACTGAGTTTCCAACAGTTTTTTAAAATTAATTTCACCATATTACTACTACTTTCCAGTTTCAAGGACCCAATGCATTTTAGATGTTGCCTTCTGTTTTATATTGGTTTCAAGAGACATCAGGTTAATAAATCAAACACAATAAATCAGATACAATAAATATAAATTGTGACAAGTAATTTTAATATTATACCAACAGTTTTTCTTCCAAAATATTTAAATAATGCAATACTGAATTATAACCAATTTCAAGAAAAGTTATTTAAAAATAGTTTTAGGTACTGAAGTTGATCCAGTACTTCCTGGATGAATGTTAGAGTTTTACGACCATATTTTTTCCCCCTCTGGCTCCTGTATTTCTGTCTCCAAGGTCCAAATAAACATGGGAAAAAGCTAATGGTCACTTATGCCTGCACAAAGCTGCTTCATAAGAGACAACAAGTATGTAGAAAACCATTTTTGCCTAGAACTTGCTTTGGGCTGGGAAACTGGGATGAGAAGCATGAGGAGTAAAGACAGACTGGATAGGCAAGGAGAATGGGATTAGGGCAAGGAAGTTGAATTGGAAGGCCTGGGATAGGGACAGATTGGAGAGGTCAAGGCAAAAAGTGTCAGGCTCTAAAAGGGACCAGATTAAAAATCTGTGTTCATTTGAGTGCACATTCCTTCAGAGTTTGGAATGGAATCCAAGATTTCCTAGAGTTACCCTGCCTTTGCAGTCAATAAATACCTCTGAAACGTTGTAGGCAAAGTGCCCAGCCCTTCCCATTCCCCTCTAATGCTTGCCTAAACATAACTGTCAGCAGAATCTTTACTGTGCTTTAAGTTTCTAGAGGCCTTAATATCTGTTAATTCTATACTATGAGACTCTAATAAACAAATGCCCTTGTGAGAGAAATTTCCCAATCATCATCCATAATAAAGTAAAACTGAGCTTCATTGCAACCTTGTTCTCCCCCTTTAATGATACTATTTACACTTAGTCTGCTTTTATTTGAGCTGTTAAGCTAATAGAATGATAACCACCACATACCTCTACTGCACTATTTCCTTCCTAAAGAAAGATGGCCTTTCTATGTGGTCTACACAAAAGGCAGTTAATATTGTTTCACTCACTAACACCTTCAATGGGTAGGCCTCTAAGATGCAGGGTGCTATCATAAGGGATTATGTGGTTACTTCACCTAGAAGTAAGGTTATGTTTTAGTCACAGGTATTTTTAGTAAAAGACACAGCAATAAACAAAAATTGATGGCCGTGACCTATCTATGACATACTAAAAATACCTGTGTCTAAATATCTTGTGTGTGTGGTGGAAGGGGGGTACCAGCTGCTTGGGACTGCTGCCTGGGGCCGTGGACTGCATTTGCTCTGGCTGACCAGCAAGGAACTGCTGTCTGCCCAGGGACTGCTGCTGCGGGCTGTGGCTGCTCCGGCCGCCCACCCAGGGACCATTGGCCATGGATACCGGAACAGCAGCCAGTGCAGCCGACTGTAGGGCTGCTCCAGCGGTGGCCAGTGTGGGTGTTCCAGAGCCAGCTGCTTGGGCGATCCTGGGATCAGCCACTCTGGCCTCTGCAGAAGTCACAGAGGTTGTGGAAAGTCTCAAGTTTGAAATATTCTATGTTCCAGAGTTTAAAAAAAACACTTCACTTTGCAGGCTGAAGTTGAATACAGCCTGAACTCCAGAATGAAGTTGGGTTGCATGTAGCTTGTAAATAAGCATTTCATTTATTTCATTTCTGTTATTTTGTGTTCTTGTTATTTCATTAAAGTCACTACAGCTAGACAAACATGAAACTCTCCTTTGCCATGATGCCCACAAGGAAGTTGGACAACAGTTAGGCAGTGGTCTCAGCACATCAACAGCCTATCATGTGACCAATATTGTCTCTGTTGACTTGTATTCCTCCCATCTGTTGTCTTGTATTTAGATTGTAAACCCCTTGAGAGAAGTTGTCTTTTCTTGTGTTCTGTACAATGCCTATCACAATGAGGTTCTGGTAAATTACTAAGGACCCTAGGCACTGCAACAATTCAAATAATGTACATCATCAGGATCTGGAGACATGAAAATGAAAGTTCTCTTATACCTACAGCACCACATAGCCCTGTCTCGTTAAAAAACGTACATAGGTTGAATCCTCCCTGTTCATTGAGTAAGACTGGGAGGTTTCTGTGGAAGTTAGTATGTGATCCGCCAGTTAAATATAATTATCACAATGCATACAGACACAAAGTGGGTTAAAGTAAGATTGATCAGAAAACAATTCTGGCATTTCCCAACTTTTGAGTCCTTGATTTTGCAACCTTAAAATATTTTGAAATTTTTATAAACTAATACATATATTCCTGTATGGGTCAGAGTTAACATAAAATATCAACAATCTGATCCTTATTATTTACTCACAGTATATTTTAAAAATTCTTACATCACAAAAAGTGCTCAATAAACTTTTCATATAATCTATCAAAATATGCTTGTACTACTGTAACAACTTTAAAGAAACAAAAATCCAAAAACTGGAAAAATGCCATATCAAATATAAATTCACTGTACTAATCATACAACAACCACATAAAATAATCAGTTGCTTTGTTTCAGTTTCGTGTTGAATGACGTAAATGAGCCGTTACATTTTCAAGAATGTTTCTTTACTTTTTAACCTGTTCAAGAAATAAATGTTTTTAATTGCAATGAATGTCAAATATTGGTACTACGGTGGAAAGAGCTGAAACCTAAAAAATTTCAATTATACTAGTGTCATACAGAAAAAGTAACATATTCAACCTATGTACATTTTCTTCCACTTCAAGCAATAAAATCCTTAAGGGTTGATCTCAGAGATTTTTATGCTAATTATAAACCCTAATCTTATTAAATGCAAATGGCAAAACAACATTAAGGCTGCACAGTTAACAATGAAGTAAGGAAAAGCAGAAATTAAAGTTTAACAGCAACGTTGGCTATATTGCAGATCTTGTATATTTTACAGCATAGGTACTATAATTAGT
The DNA here is from genome assembly GCF_003597395.2 of Chelonoidis abingdonii. Classification (NCBI taxonomy): domain Eukaryota; kingdom Metazoa; phylum Chordata; order Testudines; family Testudinidae; genus Chelonoidis; species Chelonoidis abingdonii. The sequence continues at coordinate 116,032,419 of NC_133771.1, read as the reverse complement.
TTTCGGTGCCCAAACCTGAGTGTATTTAACTGTTTGAATTACTTATTATGATTATTTCAGTATTCTTCATTGAAAGAAATTCTCAAATGTGCTGCAGCCTGCGCCAAAAATACGTTTGAAAATCTGGCATGCAAGCATTTATAATAAACAGATGATCTTCCAGACAATTATATGTATTTAGGTGCCAGCAATGTGACGCTGTTCCAGTCAACTTGACCATACAGATAAGTGCAATGAAAAAAATGTGCCAGGTTAGATTGTGATTAAGACTTATCATTTTGAGAGACTGAAATTGCCAATTTAAACTATATGACAAACACCAGGTGGTAATATCACAGCATGGGTACCACATACTATTTCCTATAGGGTCTTATTTTCATACCTGCATGTGCAAATTTCTTATTTTTATATGGCCAGGTAGATGACTTATCTGCATATGCAAAAATATGAATCTATTTCCATTTCAAAAGTCAAGGCATCATCAGTAAAAACTGGAACAATTAAATTGTTCCTTAAAAAAAAATAAAAAAAATCTTCAGTCTTTCCTGAAGAGGTGGTGGTGGTGTTTTGCAGGGGAGGGGAGGGGAGGGGATTCTTCTATCAAGAAGTTTGGCCTGCATTATTAATTTAACACAAGGGACATGTATCAAGTTATGCAAGTAAAGCATAACAGTTTCATTATATTTTCACCCCTTGAGAATGTTTTGACATATTGGTTAGTAAGTAATAATAATAAAAAAAATCCTAAGTGAAGAGAGCATTGCAAAGAATGAAGTGTTTTGGACAGAGCAGCTTGACACAGGTTTTAAACACCCTGAAATAAGTAGCAACTGCTACAAAGGAAAGCTACTGTGGGATCCAAGGTAAGCTGATTTGGAATATATCCAATTCACTAAAGAAGGCCATGACAGACATTTATTAAGTGGAAATTGACATTGTCACAGAAGAGCAACAAATTGACTACCAGATGCACTGTCAGAAGCTTGCAAAGGCAGGCATAGTTGATTGAGCAGGTATTTACAGATGTACAGGAAATCTTGTTCCCTTTGAGCATTACAGGAAAGTCCATAGTTCACATGAGATAAAGATGGTACATGTTGAAAGATGGAGAAATGAAGATATCAAGGAAGTGTAACTAGTATGAAGACCAAAAGGGAAACCAATACAGAACAATTTTGCATTGATGCAACATTAATAAATTGCCTTCAAGAACTGGAGAAAGAACAGGACTCAAGAGAGATCAGCAGTCTAACTATTAATCACAAGCCAAGCACTAAAAAAAATGGGAGCCATCACAAGGAAGTAACAGGTAACTAACTGATCAGTGTCCCCATAGTGAAAAGTCTGGAAACAGACATCTGTGGCTTACAAAGAAAATAAGATGGCATGCTGCCTTCCAAGATAAATGATGTCATATGACACTGATGGGAAATTCACAATATTTCTAGTCCACATTAGAAAACCACTCACTGGTGCACTTTATTCCTGGGGCATAACATTGGAGTATAGTTAACAGACTCTTCAGGTGCACAATTTAAGAACTAATCCCCTAATCCTGATAACATTCATCCATTCAGGTTTATTCTCCACTCATGAGTTCAACCTGTCTGTGATGGTGTTTTCTTTTCGTGCAAGATAGGTGAGTACTATAAATGATGCTAGAGAATTAAATTTGGTGCCACAGCTAAATCATGTGTTATAACAAGTGTTGCACAGCCAAAACTCTGTGCAGAGAAATGGTTAGTGTTGCAGAGATGGTTGGTGCTTTCAAATCCAAAGCTCAGCACTGAGGACTGCTCTGGTGACACTAAGAGTAGAAAAGTAGAGTGCTCAAGAGCACATTGTTTTTCATGATCACCTTGATACAATGGATTCTTCAAACGGAATAGGGACCAGAGCACCAAACCCAAGAAAGTGTGTCTCATACATTTGTGAGAGGAATTCCTTGGTTCAGAGGAAAAACTATACAGTTTCTGGAGGGAGGACAGGGAAGAGGGGAGAAGGATACAGTGTTTTTTAATTATTTAAAAGTTTTTACCAAAGACTACTTTTGCTGGAAACAGTGTAATGATATGGTGTAGTGGGAGCAAAAAGATGTTGATATGCACTGCAAGAAACTTGGAGGAGAATTGCTAGTTGGAATGGCACAGACCCAGAGGAATTCAATTAAACTGAACTGGACCGCTGACGGCAGCACGTGGCTTCTGCAGTAGAGCCAATGACTTAAAAACTCTGAGCTGTAGGAGTAGGAATCCTTTAAAATGCAACTTTTTAGTGACAGAAAGACTTGTATCATGGCCTACCTCATAACTTTGTATCCTTTTTTTGTACATTTAAAGATAAGATGATGGTAGACAGAGTGGGGCAACAGAAGCTAAGAAACAGAAGCTAGTTATAGAAGGAAAAAAGAGTAGGATTCCAAGAAACTATCTTTCTATTGAAATGCAATCATTAAGATCCCAATTCTATCCACCCCCATTAAGAGTGGGCACACTATTTCTGTTTTGAAGCCACACTGGGATTCTGGAAGTACTTCCTCTGCAAGAGGGAGCAGGCAATTCGGTAAGATTCTAACAAGAATATTCCTAGCGATAGAGAGGAGGGCAATGCCTCGATAGTTGCCACAGTCGGACGTCTCCCTTTTTGAAAATGGTGACGACGTTAATATTATATAAGTCGGCAGGGATTTCTTTTGTATGCCAGATTTTGAGGAGCTTGTTACTCAGTGATTCTCCACCGACTTTCAGTACTTCAGTTGGTATGCCATCAGGACCTGGACCTTTATTGTTCTTCATTTGTTTAATTGCTTTGCAGACCTCCTCAGGTGTTGGTGGATTGGCAAGTGTTTTCAAGATTGGGTGCTGAGGGACAGAGTCAATGGTGTCAGTCACAGTCGATTCTCCATTTAGAAGCCTTTGGTAGTGTTCCTTCCAGTGCTCTTTGATGGATTCTTTATCTTTAAGAAGGGTACTAGATCTTTGGATTTCAGAGGTGTGAGGCCACATGAGCTTGGTCCATACAGGGTCTTCGTCTCACAAAAAAAAAACCCTCCAAATTTATGTCTGTCAGCAAATGTTTGGATTTCTTTTGCTTTATCCTCCCACCATTTTTTTTTAATTTCTAGGATCCTCCTTTGAACTCCAGCTTTGAACTGATGGAAAGAGCTATGCTTCTGACTGGATAGTGGTTGGTTTTGCCAGTCAGAAAACCTCTCTCTTCTGGTCCAAAAGGGCTGTAATCTCAGTGTTGTTGTTGTTGTTGTCGTCAAACCAATCCTGATGGCAAGGATTCCTCGCAAACCTCATGGATGGAGTGTTTTAGGGCTTCCCAGTCTTCTTCAAACACTTGTGTTGTCATTTCCAGATATGCATATGGCCAGTTTTTCACTGAGGAGTGTTTGGAAGTTCTCTTGGTGGACCGAGGATTGAAGTCGTTGGATGTTTTATTGCCATCTGTGCGATCTGGATTGTTTTCTATATTTTAGTGCAATCCTGATGAATATGACTGACCTCAACAGATGGTGGGTCAGTCCAGCAGTTGTCAGCTCTTCTCATGACAGGTGATTTGGACATCTCTTAGATCCTGTGTTCTTACAGTGACATAGTCTAGGACAGGGGTTGGCAATCTTTCAGAAGTGGTATGCCGAGTCTTCATTTATTCACTCTAATTTAAGGTTTCACGTGCCAGTAATACATTTTAATGTTTTTAGAAGGTTTCTTTCTATAAGTCTATAATATATAACTAAACTATTGTTGTATGTAAAGTAAATAAGGTTTTTAAAATGTTTAAGAAGCTTCACTTAAAATTAAATTAAAATGCAGAGCCCTCCCCGGACTAGTGGCCAGGACCTGGGTAGTATGAATGCCACTGAAAAAATCAGCTCACGTGCTGCCTTCGGCACACATGCCATAGGTTGCCTACCTCTGGTCTACGAGGTGCCACTGTTTTGAGTAGAGGTGTTGCCAAGTTGCTTTGTACTTGTTGCTTTGTCTGAAGTTTGTGTCTGTGATCACAACATTTGCTAAGTAGAAGGATGCCATTGGAATTGGGCTTGCCTGCTCCTTTCATCCCAATGGTGCTACTCCATACATTAGAATATTGGCCAGCTCTTGCATTAAAGTCCCCTAAGAGCATTCTCTTATCTGTTTTTGGAATGGATGAGAAAATTTTATCAAGGTCAGTGCAGAAAGATTCTTTCCGTTCTTCTTCAGCATCAAGATTTGGCACACATGCACTGATGATGGTGGCAAATGACTTATTGACCAATTGGATGTGGAGGGTCATAAGGCGCTCGTTGATGCTGATGGGGAGCTCAGGCAGGCGGTTGACTAGCAGGTTTTTGACTGCAAAGCCAACACCATGTATTTGGCTGTTGCTTTCTGATTTTCCTTTCCAGAAGCAAGTGTAATCACCGCCCTCTTCCCTCAAGTGGCCTTCATCTGCACATCGTGTTTCACTGAGAGCAGTGATGATATTGATGTTGCCTGAGAACTCCTGAGGTACAACAATTGTTGTTCTGCATTTGAGTCTTTCACTTTTTGATCCATCCAGTACAGTATGGACAGTCCAAATTACAAGAAACATTTTTGTTTTTCAACCGCATTGGGAGTGATCCCTCTGGACATGGTTATCCAGTCAGGTATGGTGGGATAGCCTATGTTTGGGGCACTTTTTCTAGCCCCTTCCCAGTATGGACTGAGCAGAAGGGTTCCTAAAAAGGCCTGCCCAATCATGACTTCTGCTGCCGAAAATGCCCCCCATCTCAGTCCAGGGGCACATGATTACCATCTTGCAGTCATTGCCTGTGTGTGGGTCTGTCACTAGGGACTCCTCATGATTACTTCACCTGTCCCCTTCACCACTCGCCCATCGCCACAAGACTTTTATGGGTAGGGGTGGGGGAAAAAGTTCTTCTTGTAAAAGAAGCCTGTGTGTGAGTAGTTTAATGTGTGTGAGCTGATGCGCACCAGCAGCCACACAAATCTTGGTGGAAGATGCACCTGTGTCTGGTGGCAAGGAGATCCAAGACAACCAGGGGTTCCTCCTCCGTTGCAGCCTTCATCCGCCTTCGCAGCCATTGAGAGGTGATCCTGCTTCATCCACCTGTTCTGCCGTTAAGGTCTCATACTGGGTTCTGTTGTGCTGGCACAATTGATATGATTTTCACATCCAAGCGGATTCAGGAAAAATTTTACCACCACCACCAGGAGCTCTATATGGCTTTACTGATCTGAACAAAGCCTTTGACTCTGTCAGCTGTGAGGCTCTGTGGAAAGTCATGTAAAATTTTGGCTGCTCAAGCAAATTTATCACCATTATAAGACTCCTCCATGCCATATGACTGCCTCCATCCTGTGCAGTGGCTCTACCTCTGAGCCCTTAGTCATCCGAACTGGCATAAAACAAGGTTGTGTACTGGCACCCACCCTTTTCTCCATTTTCTTAGAACTAACCCAAGACCATCTACCACACAGCATTGGCATCCAATATTGGATTGACGGCAACCTCTTCAACTTTTCTCATTTCCACGCCAAAACTAAAATAATATCAGCAACAGTAACTGAACTCCAGTATGCAGATGATTGTGCTGTAGTTGCACACTCAAAAGGAGGATCTTCAAACAGCCCTTAATTGCTTCTCTGAAGCTTACAAAAGCCTAGAGTTAACTCTGAACATTGGCAAAACAGAAGTTCTCCACCAGCCAGTTCCCAGTCAATCATCAGAGCCAGCAAGGAAGATCTATATTAAAGAAGAACTGGAAAATGTAGAATACTTTGTCTATCTTGGCAGTCTTCTCTCACAGAGGGCAGACATAGACACTGAGATTCAGCACATAATTCGCTGTGCCAGCCTTGCCTTTGACAGACTGTCTTGCTAGATGTTCAACAATCACAACATCAGAACACATACTAAACTTTTAGTTTACAAAGCGGTGGTAATCCCAACTCTCCTCTACAGCTGTGAGACTTGAGTGACCTACAGAAAACACCTGAAAAACCTAGAACACCAGCACCAGCACTTTCTTTGGAAGAACTGAAAAAAAAAAAAATAAGTGGGAGGATCATCGCACTAATGTCAGTGTCCTTAACAGAGGCAAATATCTTCAGCGTTGAGGCCTTGATTATCCAGCACCAGCTGAGATGGAGCAGGCACCATGTGCACATGGCTGATGTACGCTTACCAAAACAACTCAAAGGAGAAAGGAAACAAGGAGGTCAAAAGAAATGTTTTAAAGACACCTTCAAGATAAACATGAAGAGATGTGGCATTGACACGACACACTTGGAGTCAGCAGCCCAGGATAGGGATAACTGGCAAAGACTTGCCAGAGAGGTCTACTCTGAGGAAAACTGCCTTGCCCTGGTCACAGAAAAATGACAGAAAAGAAAGAAAAGACAACAGTCATGCAGCAATCACACCGCAAACCTATCTTCCAACACCACCTGCAATGTCTGCCAACGAGCCTGTGGCTCAAGAATCGGACTCTTCAATCACCAAAGGACCCATGAAAAATAAAACCTTTGAAAGATCGTACTCGACCTCAAGGAATTGCCAACGACGACTATTTCTGGTCACCTGCGCAAACTGTACAATGAGCAATTTGGTCATAAAGTGCTGTCACTGCTGTGTAGGATCATTGTTCACTTATAAGCAATCATCGTTTTTAATTCAGGAGTAGGCTACTCCTGTAGCGGAATTTATGGATCCCTGTATAGTATGTAATGTAGTTTAGGATTCCAGAGAATGAAAGGATATAAGTGAAAGTCCATCCTCATAAAACACCTCTGTGCACACAGAATACACTAAATTAAAATCTACACAAAAAATAAGGTAGCTTGCTTCCATTTTCTCCTTTATGTTATCAGAAAGTTCACCTTCCACTTTTAAGGAACCTAAAAAAACACCAAATCTTTGAACTCTATTGAAAGGAGATTTTTTTTTTGTCAACTCTAGGATAAGTATATTTATTTTCCCATACTATTTCTAGGGAGTAGTTTAATACAATACACTTTGAATAGAAAAACAAATAGAATAATCTAACATTTGTTGGAAAGTTTATTTTTTCTAGTGATTTCCTCAGGGAGCCTTTAACTTCTGTTAAGATCCTAAACAACTTGGCTGGAAATCTGAGTCTTGTGCTTTACAAGAAATACTTATAAGAGTAAAATAAGGTAACATATGACAGTGGAAAATGTCACAATGTATCAGAATGAATAGGAACTAGCAAGTAGTCTGGTAACACATTGTTAAACCTAGTACCTCATAAAATACACATCCTAATAGTAGCATGTTTTATACCCCCATGGGTTAGCTCCACTGAATTTCAGCAGTTATAGCATCACAGCTTGCTGGGATGTCACAGCAGCATGTTAGCTGGTGAACCAAACTCTCTGAAGACCTAAAATTCATCTTAAACAGCACAATGGAAAGGCTTCCTCCATTACAGAATGAGATTTGGGCCAGTGAAGGAGAAATAGAGCTCAGGAACAGGTTTTCAGAGTTGGAAAATGAAGAAGGGGCACAGCAAGTGGTCGCTGAACGTGAGAGGGCAAGGAAGAAGAGAAGAGCAACTAGTCCTATAGGAAGAGGGGAAGAGTCAATGGAGACAACACCAAATATGAGCCCCAGAAGGATACAGGATGGGTTGCAGAGGATTGCAAAGGACAATAGAAATTGAGAGGACTTGGAGCCAGAGGGAACAGGGGACAGACCAGAGAATCACACTGTCACCAGGAAAAGGCAGGCCTATGTGATTGGGGACTCCTTACTGAGAAGGATAGACACTCCCGTAACCGGAGCTGATCCGGAGAACAGAAGGGTGTGCTGTCTGCCAGGTGCTAAGATATGGGATGTGGACCTGAGGCTGAAAAGTATCCTAATGGGAGCAGAAAAGAATCCACTGATTGTCCTTCATGTAGGAACGAATGATACGGCTAGATTCTCACTGGAACGTATCAAAGGAGACTACGCCAGACTGGGGAAGGAAAGGAAATCGAGGCTCAGGTGATTTTCAGTGGGATTCTGTCTGTTCCTAGAGAAGGACAACAAAGGTGTGACAAAATTATGGCGATTAACAGATAGCTCAGGCAGTGGTGTTATAAGGAGGGCTTTCGAATGTATGGCCATTGAGAAGCATTCATGGACAGAGGACTGTTCTCTTGGGATGGACTTCACCTGAATAAGGAGGTAAATAGATTTCTAGGATGAAGGCTGGCGCAACTGATTAAGAGAGCTTTAAACTAGGAATTTGGGGGAGATGGTTGGGAGATGTCCATGTAATCTCCATGCCAGATTTTAACATTGAGAGGGAAGAAAAAGTAAGAAAGGATACAGCCGTGGGTAGGAGAATGGACATAAAGGAGGAAGGGCAGTGTAGATACTAGTCTAATAGGTGATACTGGTGATAGAATGTCTGCCTAACTGGGTAAAGAATGTCAGCGAAGCTAAACGCCAAAAATTAAGATGTTTGTACACTAATACAAGGAGCTTAGGAACTAGAGCTACTGATGCAGGAAGTGAAACCAGATATTATAGGGATAACAGAAACATGGTGGAATAGTAGTCATGACTGGAATACAGGTATTGAAGGCTATGTGCTGTTTAGGAAAGACAGAAATAAAGGCAAAGGTGGTGGAGTAGCATTGTATATCAATGATGAGAGAAACTGTAAAGAAATAAATGATGGAACGGATAAGACAGAGTCTGTCTGGGCAAAAAATCACATTGGGAAAGAAAGCTACTAGCCTCCCCTGAGGGATAGTGCTTGGGGTGTGCTATAGACCACAGGGATCTGATTTGGATATGGATAGAGAGACCTCTTTAATGTTTTTTAATGAAGTAAATACTAATGGGAATTGTGTGATCATGGGAGACTTTAACTTCCCAGATATAGACTGGAAGACAAAGTGCTAGTAATAATAATAGGGCTCAGATTTTCCTGGATGTGATAGCTGATGGATTCCTTCACCAAGTAGTTTGTGAACCAACAAGAGGGATGCCATTTTAGATTTGGTTTTGGTGAGTAGTGAGGACCTCATAGAAGAAATGGTTGTAGGGAACAACCTTGGTTCGAGTGATCATGAGCTAATTCAGTTCAAACTAATGGAAGGATAAAAAAAAATAGATCTGTGACTAGGGTTTTTTATTTCAAAAGGGCTAACTTAAAAAAATTAAGGAAATTAGTTAGGGAGTGGATTGGACTGAAGAACTTGTGGATCTAAAGGTGGAGGAGGCCTGGAATTACTTCAAGTCAAAGTTGCAGAAACTATCAGAAGCCTGCATCCCAAGAAAGGGGAAAAAATCATAGGCAGGAGTTGTAGACCAAGCTGGATGAGCAAGCATCTCAGAGAGGTGATTAAGAAAAAGCAGAAAGCCTACAAGGAGTGGAAGATGGGAGGGATCAGCAAGGAAAGCTACCTTATTGAGTCAGAACATGTAGGGATAAAGTGAGAAAGGCCAAAAGCCATGTAGAGTTGGACCTTGCAAAGGGATTAAAACCAATAGTAAAAGGTTCTATAGCCATATAAATAAGAAGAAAAACAAAGAAAGAAGAAGTGGGACCATGCTAAACACTGAGGATGGAGTGGAGGTTAAGGATATCTAGGCATGGCCCAATATCTAAACAAATACTTTGCCTCAGTCTTTAATGAGGCTAATGAGGAGCTTAGGGATAATGGAGGATGACAAATGGGAATGAGGATATGGAGGTAAGATATTACCACATCCGAGGTAGAAGCCAAACTTGAACAGCTTTAATGGGACTAAAATCAGGTGGGAGGGCCCAGATAATCTTCATCCAAGAATATTAAAGGAACTGGCACATGAAATTGCAAGCCCATTAGCAAGAATTTTTAATGAATCTGTAAACTCAGGGGTTGTACCATATGACTGGAGAATTGCTAACATAGTTCCTATTTTTAAGAAAGGAAAAAAAGTGATCCAGGCAACTACAGGCCTGTTAGTTTGACATCTGTAGTATGCAAGGTCTTGGAAAAAAATTTTGAAGGAAGAAAGTAGTTAAGGACATTGAGGTCAATGGTAATTGGGACAAAATACAACATGGTTTTACAAAAGGTAGATCGTGCCAAACCAACCTGATCTCTCTTCTTTGAGAAGGTAACAGATTTTTTTAGACAAAGGAAATGCAGTGGATCTAATTTACCTCGATTTCAGTAAGGCATTTGATATGGTTCCACATGGGGAATTATTAGCTAAATTGGAAAAGATGGGGATCAATATGAAAATTGAAAGGTGGATAAGGAACTGGTTAAAGGGAGACTACAACGGGTCATACTGAAAGGTGAACTGTCAGGCTGGAGGAGGTTACTAGTGGAGTTCCTCAGGGATCGGTTTTGGGACCAATCTTATTTAATCTTTTTATTACTGACCTTGGCACAAAAAGTGGGAATGTGCTAATAAAGTTTGTGGATGACACAAAAGCTGGGGGAGGTATTGCCAATACAGAGAAGGACTGGGATATCATACAGGAAGATCTGGATGACCTTGTAAACTGGAGTAATAGTAATAGGATGAAATTTAATAGTGAAAAGTGCAAGGTCATGCATTTAGGGATTAATAACAAGAATTTTTGTTATAACTGGGGACGCATCAGTTGGAAGTAACAGAGGAGGAGAAGGACCTCGGAGTATTGGTTGATCACAGGATGACTATGAGCCGCCAATGTGATATGGCTGTGAAAAAAAGCTAATGCAGTCTTGGATGCATCAGGCGAGGTATTTCCAGTAGAGATAAGGAGGTGTTAGTACCGTTATACAAGGCACTGGTGAGACTCATCTGGAATACTGTGTGCAGTTCTGGTCTCCCATGTTTAAGAAGGATGAATTCAAACTGGAACAGGTACAGAGAAGGGCTACTAGGATGATCTGAGGAATGGAAAACCTGTCTTATGAAAGGAGACTCAAAGAGCTTGGCTTGTTTAGCCTAACCAAAAGAAGGCTGAGGGGAGATATGATTGCTCTCTATAAATATATCAGAGGGATAAATACCAGGGAGGGAGAGGAATTATTTAAGCTCAGTACCAATGTGGACACAAGAACAAATGGATATAAACTGGCCATCAGGAAGTTTAGACTTGAAAGGATGAAGGTTTCTAACCTATTAGAGGAGTGAAGAATGACTAGCCTTCCAAGGAGAGTAGTGGGGCAAAAGCCATATCTCGGTATTCAAGACTAAGCTTTGATAAGTTTACGGAGAGGATTTGGTTATGATGGGGATGCCTCAATTTGGCAATAATTGATCTGTATTAGTAGTACGATGCCGCTGGTTCTGTGTGATGGGATGTTAGATGGGGTGGGATCTGAGTTACTACAGAGAATTCTTTCCTGGGTGCTGGCTGGTGAGTCTTGCCCACATGCTCAGGGTTTAGCTGATTGCTATATTTGGAGTTGGGAAGGAATATTCCTCCAGGGCAGATTGGCAGAGGCCCTGGAGGTTTTTCGCCTTCCTCTGCAGCGTGGGGCACGGGTCACTTGCTGGAGGATTCTCTGCACCTTGAGGTCTTTAAACCACAATTTGAGGACTTCAAATAACTCAGACATAGGTTAGAGGATTGTTACAGGAGTGGGTGGGTGAGATTCTGTGGCCTGCATTGTGCAGGAGGTCAGACTAGATTACCATAATGGTCCTTTCTGACCTTAGGTCTACATTAACGTCAGAAGAAGAGCTGAAAGAATTCTAGCTAAACACAAAAAGTCTGCACATTTTCAATGGACAACCATTTTCTTTTCATGTTTAGCTCTCACTACTAGCATATATCCACTAAATAAAACAGTTTTTGTTTACTTGAAAATCTATGTCTGAGACTGTGCCTTTCAGAAATCAACAGAGTACAAGTTATTTTTTTTTCTTCCTTCTGTTTTTTATTTGTGACCAGAAAAATCTTCCAAACACAGAGGTATTTATAAAGTAGGTACGGCTGTGAGATGTTTCAATTTTGTATATTAATGTTTAACATGACTAAAAATGTAATTTTTAGATTGGATAAAATCAGGATAGTTGAAATATGTTAGTGCTTAACACCTTTAAGAACATCCTGGCCCTTTCCTTCCCCGAAAAACATGGATAAAAGGTTACCTACATATTTGTGTTTAGGTTGTCAAATCTATCTTTATGGATATACTTTTGACTATTTAAAAACACAGCAGCCAGGAAACAAAACTAACGCACCACTGACACAATAGAGCACTGATCCAAATAAACTTACTGTATTAATTTTTCCTTATTTTACATTAATGAATTTTAAAACCTAATTTTCATAATTGTATATTGGAATATATAAACAGTGACAGGCAGATCACTTGAGAAGAAATTTACAAACATGCTCCAAGGATTTCCTTTGCTAGTTGCATACCATATGCCTCTGATAAACTGTCAAAGTTATTTAAGAAAAGTGTTTATCATGATCCCACCACAAGACATATCAAAACACTAATTACAACAAGAGACAGTTACTGAAAAGAACAATTTCATTATGGAATTCACAAGGAAGGATCACTGATATTTGCATTAGCTTTTTAAAAATTGTATTTTATGCATATTATGGAAATCTTATGTAAAGTACCAAATAGATAAGACTGTCATTCTTTAACTGTGTTTTTATTAACAAACAAACAAACAAAAAAAAACAAACACACACACACCACAAAACTCCTTTAATTTCCCTACAGTACATCACAATTTAATTACTTGCCGAACCAATCAAAACGTCTATTCATCTACTGCCTTGCTTTGCTGAAGGACAGAGTGATAATATTTTAATCAATGGAGAACACTGATCTATGGGACTGTTTTTCATTCAGAGTAAGTAAATGCATTTCTAAAATGCAAACTGCAGAGAGTCATTAAACTCATGTAATTACTTGTCACATCACACATTTAGGTCATTGTCAATTTACATGTGAAATGCCTTTGATCTTTCAAAAACAAAACAATAATAAAGTTGCCTTTTAGATATTCACGTGTACTGTAATCTGAATGATGTCAGTAAAATACTGGTTCAAGTTTACAGTTGAAAATATACTAACAAATTATTTTGTATTGGGTCAATTTTTTAATCCTACATCGCCAAACTAACCAAGCAAAATTTTTCATTTGCCATAATTTCTGTTCATTTTCAGCAGAGCATTTGCATATGTAAAATGAAAAAGGGATTAAGTACTTAAAGTTAAGGAGCTAAGCATTAATTACTGGATAGGAGTAATGGGATTATCCCAAATTCATTGCAATAAAAACTTTACACCCGACATGACACAGTAAAAAGGTTTTTATATAGTGACACAGCAAAAACATGATTTAACATGCAAATTAACCTTCAAAAACAGTTAGTCTAAGCAGCTGCTTTTAATGTAGAAGTCTGGCTTCCCCAGCACTAACTAGTAAAACTGTACTTAGTGTCTTTGTGCACAAGGTACAAATATTTTAAACATATTTACTACATACATAAAGACTTTAAAATGCCTGTGCACATACACGCATATTATATACACATACACCTGTACATATACATATGTAGAAAGTATTGTATATTTAAATTCCAAATCATCATTATTTGGGATACTTATGAGTAATAAAAGTGGTAAAGTATCATGCAGGAATCCTTTGCTGCAACAGGAAAAGAGACTGAAGCCTCAAAAGTCTCCATCAATCTTTTATTTAGAATATGAGGCAGCTATAGTCCTCATAAAAAGGTAAATTCATCTCAATGAAAACCAATTCATTCAATAGCCAGGACAAAATCTGGAATCTAAACTTAAGTATAACAAGGGTTCTTCAGAGTTAACTAAAGGGCAGAGATTTTGACAGGGTTTTTGTTTGTTTTTTAAATAAAGACAGTGTTTGAAGATATTGGCTCAGTTCAACCTATAGTTACATTAGTTTATTTCTAAGCCTTCTTGCCAGTTAGTGTGTTGCTATAAAGTTCTATCAAATTATCCAGCTAAACAATTCTATTCTTGAGACATCAAGAATTCTGCATGGTCTGAAATACCATGTTTGCAGCAGAAGAATTTTTATAAAATAAATGGGTAAGTCTTCCTTTTATGGAGTACAAGGGAATATCTGCCTTGGAAACAGAATTTTTGAGACTTGAGATGTGTGCATAGCCTCTAGGCTAGGTTTTGGAACCAGTGCAATAGACAACTATCTTGACTGACATTCTAATGAAGCAGCCATGTATGATCAAAGTTGAGAGAAAACTGAGGAAGTGGAGATTGGACACAAAATGGACTATAAAAGGTGACATTGTTTTCTACACTTTGCCTAAAAACGAAACTAAGATGGGAAAATTCACCACATTCAATTTGACTCAGCTTAAACTTCAAAAAGTTGGACTATATTTGGAAATTGTAGATTCATGTTTATACACATACTTCTTATGCTTCAGTGAATTTACCGTGGACTCTTTGCAGTATTTTATAGGAAACCTGATTCAAGAGCATTAAGGGAATTTTTATTTCTTGGCACTAGTTGAGATCCTTGGGATATCTAGCACCTTAAATGATAGAAGTATAATATGTTAAGAAAACTAAATGCCAGCAAATAAACTTCTTATATTATCAGATTTGCTACGAAAGGTATTAATCTACAGACCCTTCAGTGAGAAGCTCAGAATCTTTGACAATCTGGCCACTTTGATTAACCTATCTGAAAATGAATGTAGGTGTGTCATGGTATAAAACCCCACTCTGAACCTTAGAGTCCAAAAGATGGGGTACCAGCATGAATTCCCCTAAGCTTAATTATCAGCTTAGATCTTGTAGTGCTGCCATCAACCAGGACTTGGAGTGCCTGGTACACTCTGGTCCCCTCAAAACCTTCCCTGGGGACCCTCAAGACCCAAACCCCTTGAGTCTCATAACAAAGGAAAATAAACCATTCCCCTCCCTCCTTTCTTCCTTCCTAGATCCTCCCCTCCCTGGGTAACACTAGGAGATCAGTGGTGATTCAAACTCCCTTGAATCTTAACAGAGAGGAAAAGTCTCCCTTTCCCCTCTCCCCTTTACCCCTGCACCCAGAGGCAATACAGATTCACGCTCACATGGAATCTAACAAGAGGAAATTTACCTTTCCACCCTTCTACCACCAAATTCCCCTGTGAAGTAACTACTCAGTTCCCTTTGAGACTTAAAAGGGGGAAAAAATCAATCGGTTTTAAAAAAGAAAAGCTTTTAATAAAAGAAATAAAAAGTAAAAATATCTTTGGTAAATAAAGATGGAATAGTACAGGGTCTTTCAGCTTATAGACACTAAAAGATGAGAATCCCCGCCTACATACAATTGCACAGAGATACAATTCTTCTAAGCCAAACACACATTTGCATAAAGAAAAACAATCAAAAAAGACTAAACGCTTTATACTGGTAGCTTACTAAATTTGAACAGACGAGACTTTTTTTAGAAAGATGGGAGGAATCTGCTTACATGTCCGGCCCTCTCAGAAAACCCAGAGAGAACAACAGACAAAGAAAACACACAAAAACAAAAGACTTCCCCTCCACCCGCGATTTTTAAAGTAATCTTGCCTCCTGATTGATCCTCGGTCAGGTGTTTCAGGTACTGTGTGTTAATCCCTTGCAGGTAAAGAAGAGACATTAACCTTTAACTATCTGTTTATGATAAGGTGATTAACTTTAACAGACAGAATTTTCAAACTTGGATGCCAAAATCTGTATTTACCTTTCAAGACTCTCGCAATCTTTAGCAGGAGATGATAATACAAACACCACCACGAAAAACTTCTTACCTAAAATAAAAGAACTTCAGTATGACTGAAGTTTTACTGTAATAATCACTACATTAAATCCAGGAGATGTAAGATCTCCAATTGCAGAACTGCCTCAGTAACAAAAAAATAAAGTATACGTTTTATAGAGGGGGGAGGGATTTTGCGGGGGGGGGAGATTCAAACCCAGACAAAACTGTACATTCCGTCGTCCAAACAGGAAAGAACGTAAAATTAAGTATTAGTAAGCAAGGTTAATAAGCAAGAGAATCAAATTGTCTCATCTCCTGCCAATATAGCACTGGTGAACGCAAATGAAACTTGCGCTGTTCAGATGCGGGGGCGCGGGGGTACATGAAATGGCAAACATAAGTTAGATCCAGAATACTCAAAGAGTTACATAGAGGAGGTATCTGAGCCTCTAGCTATTATCTTGAAAGTCATGGGAGACGGAGAGATCCAGAAGACTGGAAAAGGCAAATATAGTGCCACCGTCTATAAAAATGGGAAATAAAAACAACCCAGGAAATCTAACCAGACCAGTTAGTTTTAACTCTGTCCAGGGAAAGATAATGGAGCAAGTAATTAAAGAAAAATCATTCTGCAAACACTTGGAAGTGGTAAGGTGATAGGGAATAGCCAGCATGGATTTGTAAGAACAAATTTGTCAAACAATCTAATCGCTTCTTGATAGGATGAATCTGTCTCTTATGAAGGAAAGGGTGGATTGGTATAGGTCTTAAGACCTTGAGTAAGGCGATATTCGATATGGTCTAAATGAACCTTATCGATAAACTAGGCAAATACAATTTAGATGGGGGCTACTATAACGTGGTGCGCATATACGCTGGATAACCATACTCAAGAGTAGTTATTAATGGCTCCCAATCCTGCTGGAAAGGTATACAAGTGGGTTGCACAGGGGTCTGTTTTTTGGGACCGACTCTGTTCAATATCTTCATCACAACTTAGATGTTGGGCATAAGAAGTACGCTTATTTAAGTTTGCGGACGATACCCAAACTGGGGAGGGATTGCAACTGCTTTGGAGGATAAGGTCAAAATTCAAAAATGACTGGACCAAATTGGAGAAATGGTCTGAGGTAAACCGGAATAAGTTCACATAAGACAAATGCAAAGTGCTCCAACTTAGGAAGGAATAATCCAGTTTCACACATACAGAATGGGAAGAGACTGTCTAGGAAGGAGTATTGGCAGAAAGAGATCTAGGGGTCCATAGTGACCCACAAGCTAAATATGAAAGTCAACAGTGGAACTCTTGCAAAAAAAGCAACACATGATTTCCTGGATGCATTAACAGGTGTGTTGTAAAACAAGAACTAGAAGTCATTCCTTCTCCGCTCTACTCTGCGCTGGTTTAGGCTCAACTGGGTATTGTGTCCAGTTCTGCACCGGCATTTAAAAGAAAGATGTGAAAAATTGGAGAGGTCCAAAGAGAAGAGCACCAAGAATGATTAAAGGTCTTGAGAACATGACCTACGAAGGAGGCCGAAAGAACTGGGTTTATTTAGTTTTGGAAAGAAAAGACGAGAGGGGACATGATAGCAGTTTTAGGTATCGTAAAAGGGTGTTCATCAGGAGGAGGGAAAAAACTTGTTCACCTTAGCCTCTAATGATAGAACAAGAAGCAATGGGCTTAAACTGCAGCAAGGGAGATTTAGATTGGACATTAGGAAAAAGTTCCTAACTGTCAGGGTAGTTAAACAATGGAGTAAATTGCCTAGGGAGGTTGTGGAATCTCCATCTCTGGAGATATTTAAGAGTAGGTTAGATAAATGTCTATCAGGGATGGTCCTAGACAGTATTTGGTCCTGCCATGAGGGTAGGGGACTGGACTTGATGACCTCTCGAGGTCCCTTCCAGTCCTAGAGTCTATGAATCTATGAATCAACTTAAGCGGTAGTGTAGACCTGCACATAGCCATTAAGTTTTCCATCTCCTCTCTAACTCCAGTACTAGCATACTCATCTGACAAATGGACAAACTACTACAGAGGATGAGTAGATTGCTCAAGACTGCACAGTCAATTAGTGGAAGAGATGGGATTCAAACTCAGGAATCCTGATTTTCAGTTTTCTAGCAACACTGCTTCCTCTCAAATATGGGAAAGGGGCAGGAAGGAAAGAACAGATTAAGCCCTTCACCACTGCAGGCAGATTGACATTCACAATGCACACTACTAGAAATGGCTGTAAAAGTTCCAACGCCAAGTTAATTTTCTTTGGGATTCTCCTGTATTTTCAACCAAGAGGCTAGCCAAAACTTCAGGATCTTGCTGGTTGTTCCAATTAAGAGGAGAAAGTAATGATGAAATAGGTACCTTTAATGCAATCTTATTTACAAATATACAAAGTTCTGCTCCCCCTAAATCTAGAAGGAATCAAAACAATAGGATATTATTTCTTTGCTTACAACCCCAAACATTTTTTAGGTTTCACCAGACGCAAAAGCACCCTCTCTATGTTTCTCACATACTACCTGTCCAGCCAGATTCCAACTTCCTTCTCTGTCTGTTTCTGTGTACTACTCTGTCTGAAAGAAAATCAACAATGAGCCCTTGAAGTGTGTCTATTATTTTGGTGGAATTTACTGGCTGATATAGACCATGCCCTTTTTGTTCTAATGGGGAACTCATCACTCTGAATTTTCCATCCCCAACTTCCACTGCAATATTCTCAGTTGCAGGGGTCAGCCATGCTGAAATCATGTCCAACCTTGAATAGTCCTTAGAGATAACTTTGGGCTTGGTCCTGGGGCCCAACTGTATCCTATACAGAACTTCATTTATTGTGTCAGTACTGCAGAGGGTTCCTCCAAAAGGTTTATATAGCTTTGGACTCCTCCCTTTCTTGCTTCCAGGATTTTTAAACCAGACCAGGTCCCCTCTTTAAAAAGTTTTCCTATATGACCTTTTCATCTTACCAGAAGCTATACTTAAATTCTCTTTAGCAAAGGTGTGAGCTTTTCCAGTTTTGAATTGTAGGGTTTCTACATAGTCCAAATTCCTTTATTCCTCTCCAGGATCTCCATACAAGAGGCTGCTGCTGTCCTTAGTGCAAGCCCAGACATGAGGAATGCTGGATATATGTGGTACTCTCACTGACTGCTGTACTATGAACCAGTGGTTCTCAACAAGGAGTATGTGTACCCCTGAGGGTACACAGAGGTCTTCTGGGGGTACATCAACTCATGTAAAACTAGGCAAATATTTAGAACAGACTACAGAAAAAGAACTAGCCAAGGCAGTATGTACTAAAATTTCATACAGACAATGACTTGTTTATACTGCTATATATATTATACATTTACATGTAAGTACAGTATTTATATTCCAATTGACTTGTTTTATAATTGGATGGTAAAAATTAGAAAGTAAGCAATTTTTCAGTAATAGTGTGCTGTGCCACTATTTTTTTTTTGTATTTTTAGGTCTGATTTGGTAAGCAAGTAATTTTTAAGTGAGATGAAACCTGGGGCTACACAAGACAAATTAGACTTCTGAAAGGGATACAGTAGTCTCGAAAGGTTGAGACCCACTGCTATAAACCATCAAAAGGAATGAGATATTCTGTTACCAGTCCATGTGGTGCTGTTCTATAAAAATGCAGTGAGCTGAACCCCACCATCCCATTAGACTATGGACGTGCTGGGGTACTGCATGTTTTGTGAATCCCTGCTGAAACACTTTCGATTCTAAGTTTCACAGAGATCAAAAGGAGAAACTCAGCTGGGACCCCAACTGGATGACAAATACATTCACTAGGATGCCTACCACTGTCACAGTGCCTTGATTTCTTACTGGGTAAACTTCAGCTCATTTTGTGAAGTAGTCAATAGCTACCACAAAATATTGTATTACTAGCCTGTCTCATGCAAAGGCCCAAGCATATAAATAGCAATGTACTCCACTGGTGCCCCCACAAAATATTGTTTCAGAAAGGCTCTCCCAGTTTTAGGAGAACCCTTCTTTGAAATGTGAGCATCAATTTTCCTGCACCAGTTTTTTACATCCTGCCTGCATTTTACCCAATAGAAAACCTCTCAGCTTGGCTAAGATTTTTGCAACCCCAAAGTGTTCAACAGATTTCTAATAGCCACCTCAGAACTTCCTCATCACCTGCTGCTTTCCCCCCCCGCCCATCTTCTATACAATATTTCATCTTTTAACTTCAGGTTTTCCCACTGTGACCAGAAAGCATGTATTTTGATATTGTGAAGGGATACTGCATTCCAGAAAGGCTGTGTTTGCCAAAGGATTTTCCCACCACATACTATTCTTATATCAAGATACTCTGTTTGGAAAGCTTTAAGGTGCTCTGGAGTCTACTTCTATGACACCAGGAACATTTTCACTTCTGCAGACTGTGGGAAGAAGGCAAACACTTTTTCTTTAGCAATGAATTCCTTGCTCTCCTGGCACTGTTTGCAATTAGATCCCCAACAAAGCATCAGCACTATCATGTCTGTGCACGACGTGTGTGCAATTGTGAAATCATAGTACTGCAAGTTTTCCCACCACCTGGGAAGTTGCCTTTCAGGATACCCTGAATCTAAAGAGACATTGCAGGGACCTTACACTTTCTTGCATACAAATAGTGATGAAAATATTTTACAGATTTAACCACTGCCAGGAGTTCCTTTCAGGTACTACAAGAATTTCTCTCAGGAAAAGTC
The DNA here is from genome assembly GCF_003597395.2 of Chelonoidis abingdonii. Lineage (NCBI taxonomy): Eukaryota > Metazoa > Chordata > Testudines > Testudinidae > Chelonoidis > Chelonoidis abingdonii. The sequence continues at coordinate 116,011,986 of NC_133771.1, read as the reverse complement.
AGACATTTGATGTAATAAGCCATCTTCTCCAGTCTTTTGCGTTCTTGTGTTAATACTGACCCCAAATGAAAGCCTTAGCATCTTAGTCCAATATCAAAAGCATTTTGAAACATGGATAGGCAAAGACAGGAGCAGTCACAAGTCTTTTTCAACTCTGAAAATGCCTCTACGCACTCTGCTGACCACTGAAATAGTTTCCCTTCCTTACCCAACTTATGCAGTAGTTCTATAGCACTGGAAAAACATACCAATAAATCTTCTGCAACAGGAGCAGAGTTCTACAAAACTCTATATATCTATAAATGTCCAGGGAGTCAGCCAATCTGTACAACTTCAATTTTAATTTTTATCAGTCGAAATTCCTTCCACACTAATTGTGTGCTCAAGATAAATTACTCCATTTTGAAACAATTCACATTTGGGGGTTCAATTTCAGACTGGAGACGTTCTGTTTACCATAGACCATTTGTCAATCAACACATGTTCCAGGGTTTTAGTATGCAGCAAGATATAATATACATATATAATATACATATAGCAAACAAGCTGAAAGAGGCATGCCATGTAATACCTTCTCCAGTTGTCTGTCAAAAGTGGAGGTGCTTTGCACAAACAAAACAATCACTTCAAGTTGTCACAGGCCTTGTCCTGCTGTGAGAATAGTTTTAAGATCCAATGTGGATCAGTCTTTTAAAGTGACTCCACACAGAATCTGGTGCTGCCATCAAAAAAGCCTTTTTCTTTACTTTTCCCTGATGGAAGGACTCCCCCCCTCCCCCCGCCCGCCCTGCCACCACAGTATAAGGTACAGATTAAAATAAAATAAAAAAAAAAACCACTACACATACAGGGATTGGCAACCTCTGGCACGCGGCCTGCCAGGGTAAGCACCGTGCCCCTCTCTCCACAGCAGCAGCAGGAGTTTGGATGTGCAAGGGGTCTCAGGGCTCAGGCACGGGAGGGGTGAGGGCTCTAGGCAGTGTTTACTAGAAGCAGCAACAGCCCTCTGGGCGCTGCCTCCATCCCCTCCCAAAAACCTGTGGTGCCTCTGGGTCACCCACCCCCCTCCAGCATCCTCGCCCCCTCCACCCCAAGATTTAGTCAGGGGTAAATAGTACAAGTCATGGACAGGTCACAGGACGTAAATTTTTAAGATGGTTTGCTGTTCATCCATCTGTTCTTTAAAACATATTACATACACATACTCCATATACTTTTTAATACATACATATGCAGGTGACTATGACCCAATTCTTACCTTTCTCTGTTAAATTTGAGTGAATGAAGTATAGCAGGTCTCTTCTGACGCAAATTCCATAGGTGTAATGTGTCATCAGCCAAGGCACTCACAAGAGCTCCCTTGAGAAAAAGGACCATTCAGATGTTCATCTACATCTAAAGTTTATACTGTCTTTCACTTGTGTAATATTTACTTTCCACAGACTTGTTTACCAATATCAATGTGAAGAAATTTTATAGCAAGACCATGATTCAAACTGAAAAGTGCTATAGCAAATTTATGCTACTACTTAAAGGAACAGCTTCAACTTTAAAAAATTTACTTTTGGGGTAAATGTAATAAGAACATTAATAAAACAGAAATGAGTACCAGTTTTATTTATTGAGAAGGTACATATTCTAAGCTACTGGATCACATTAAATACAATACGTAATCTGTATTTCACCACAGAAAAAATGCCGAATTCTGAAACAAGTCACATATTGCTTTGTGAAGGTTTTGGGGATATTCCTGATGGAGTATTCAAAAAAATATTTACCATTTCTTTTTAGAGAACTAGTTTTTTGATATCCGTTATAACGGTTAGTGATTTTACATCAATGTATTAAAAAAACAGTAGTTTGTTCCATAAAATCCCAGAACTACTGTATCACGTTTTATGAATATTCTTTAATTTACAAATTTTGTTAGTTTCAAGTGTTTTTTTTAAACTAACAATTCAGTCTGAAAATACTCACACTTACTAACTCTTACAAATTACACCTCAGAGTTCATTAGTTAAGAGAGACTACAGGAAGACAAATTTTTATTTTTCTACCTTGTTCACTTCTCACATATGACAGCATTTTTGTTAGTTTCCTTTGTTTGAATTAAGCAACAGAAGAGAACAAATATAATTAAAACTCAGAAGTGTGAAGCCACAAAAATTGGCCAGGTGTTTCTGGAGCAGGTATAGATAGGTCATTTAAAAGAGATTAATTTATCTTTCCTTTTAATGGTGTCCCTTTAAGTTCCACATGTGTAAAATGTAAAATTCACAATGTTTTTAATAAAGGTCAGACTAAATAGCTTCGGCAATGTTTAGAAAGAGACGGTGAGTGAGGTACTCTCTTTTACTGGACCAACTTCTGTTGGTAAAAGAGACAAGCTTTTGAGCTTATCCATTTTGCAACGTTTGATCACAGTTTTTCTTAGAAAAACTAACAACACGATTATCTTTACTGTGATAAAGTACCCCTAAAAGAAAATTACTTTAGTAATATTTTCCTTGGAAGAGAGCAAGAAAAAAGTTAACATTCATTGTCCTTATATTATTACTACTCATTAAATATATGAAACAGTAATTCATATTCTTATTTGTATTGAATGCTTTAAAACACAGCCTTAAATATATGATAAAAATTCTTTTTAATTACAGTAAAAATTAAACTCTTTACTAACCTCATTAATCAGGAACTGGAGCTGGATTACTGCAGTTTCAGCATCATGTTGGCAGTAGCATTCAACTCCTGGCCGACCAAAACTGACAATGCTATTAAGGAATAACTGTTGTATGCAACAAAAAATTAGTAAAATGAATATTATAAAAGACGATGTTTGTGAACAGGTCCTAAATAGCTTTGAAATTTGGTGCTTGTATTATTATCAATTTAGTTAATTATAAAACATGCTTCTGTAATAACCAGAAAGGTTATAAATCACAAAGCCATTTCAAAACGCAGATGACACTTTATTCCTGTTGTTCTTATTTAGAATATAGGTTCAGACCCATCTTAATGATGTTCAAAAACTTTTACTTAAAACTTTTCACAAATTTGGCTGGAGGAAGTCTCAAAGTGGCAAGGGAATGGCAGAGATGTATTGTAATTCCAAAGGACAATGATGTATTATGGCAGTTGTGAAATCACTGTGACCCTCCTTATGCTCAGAGGAGGATTGAAAGGCTTCTGTATTGGTGGGATTGAGGTAAACCCAGGACTAAACCACAGAAGATGAAACCTAGACTTACTTTTCAATGAGTCCTTTATTCTTTCCTTAAAAAATAAGAATTCCTCCTCTTTGGTGCCTTGCAGAACTGTAGGGAAAACATTACTTGCTAGTTAATGTGAGACAGTGGAAAGGGAGTTAATTTTGATCTTTAGCCCTTTCCACTATCTCACATTGAGTTACAGAGCAGTGAGGAAACAGAAAAAGCTGCTGGAGCACCTCCAAATTGGCAGGCTAATCAAACCAGTCAGTGAAGAAATGCAGGGCCATGTTTAAATTAGTATTTAAAACATTGAGAGCTCTCTTTGAAAGAAATTCTAGCCTTCTTATGCTCTCCAGTAACGGTCTAATTCTCCTACTCCAGTTTAGGGTTAGAGAAACAATCAAAGGGGCCCTTCAGTGGACGGAACTTAGGCCAAAATATTATAAACACTATCATATGCAAAATATCGGTGGAACACCATCTTGAATGCTGTTTTCGGGTCCTGTCACTTCATCTCAGAGAGATACAGCAAAAAGAAAAGAGCCAAAGATGGGCAACTATAATGACTAGATGAATGGAAAGAATTCTATGCAAGGGCAGATCAAAATATTGGGTCTGTTTAGGTTAGAGAGGAGGTGAATAAGAGGGAATGCTGTAGAGGTATATAAAAGAAAGAATGGCACGGAGAAGGAAAACAGGATAATTCTATTTAATACAAAAACAAGAGGACATTAAATTAAATTGAAAGGGAACTAAATTAAGACTGCAAAAAGAATTTTAACAATATATAATTAACCTGTGGAACCTCCCACCACAGAAAATTGAGGAAAAGATGCAAGAAAAGATCACTTACATGGACAGCATCAGTTACATGGAAGGTTTAGACAAGTTAAGAAATCTGGCATAAGCCAACTACTAACTGCTTGAGGGCAGAAAGAAGTCTTCCCTGTGGACAAAATTATTCAATATTTGTCCACTAATGGTTTTGTGCACCACTTTCTAAAGCATCTGATACTGACTACTGGCAGAGACAGGAGTCTACAGTACACAGACAGCTGATCTGGGCCAGTACAGCAATTCCTATCGTTTTAAACCTTTAGGAGGTCCAAATAACACTGTTTGAATGTTCAGTCAAAATTACTTCCTAATTTGATTCAGCTATGGTGCAGAAAACTTGCATCACAATAGGATAGCCACAATTAGTTCCTTTCTTATTCTTTTCTAACTTAAATTGACATCTAACAGGTTTCATAGAGCACCCATGACTAATACTGAAGTGTCACTCAGCACCTTTAGTCAGTTTACCACCACAATCTCATGAAATGTCAACTTTTTGAAGGAACAGCCAAGAGAAAAGCACTAGTTATTTCACAAAGAAACATATGGACTGTTAATTGATAAGAGATTGTAAAAAATGGGAGTTCTTAATCTCACTACATGTTATAAATGTCATTTATAAACAAGATTGTCTTTTCCCTTCTCACAGCAAAAATAATCTTATTCTTTCCAGTGTGAATGGTCTGACGACAATTAAACTGATAGGATAATTTTTTCTGCTGCCAAAAGACAAAAAAGGAGGATTTAGCATTCATGAAAGTTATCAGAGAAGCTTTTATTCATCTTTAACAGGTTCTGCAGGAACAAGAGTACATCCACACATCCACTACTAAAAGAAGGTTGTATTAAAAAAAAAAAAGTTTGTCACTTACATAGAACTATACGTCTCAAAATCACTCTATAAACGCTGAATATTTATCACATGTACTATAGGAATAGCAGTAATTATGCCTATATTAACACTGCCAACTCATTACCTTATAAAAATTCTTCCAAATATTTTTTGAAAAGCTGCAGGACTGGCACCAGAAAGGCCCAGTGACAATCCAGTCATACCTGGCCAGGTTATAAAAAGTCAAAAGAAAAATCACTGTTTATTTTGTGTTTTGCTCATTACAGCTTCTTCCTGGTTTGCTGTCAAAAGTATCAAAACTCCATCAGTACTGGTCATGCACAGCTCCAGTCTCATGCTTCAGCAACTCAGAGCACTAAGCCTCTGGAGAAAACAAAGGCAAATCATGATGCTTTTCCCCATCAAAATACCCTGTTTCCAAGGATGTGGTGCACAGAGCTTGTAACTAGAAAATTGAAGTCTAGATACACTTCTACTGATCAGTGTTGATTCTGTGTAGTTGAAACCTTTATTAATTGAGGTCTAATGCCCCACTAAAAAGTCACATGGCTGAGAACCTGCCTCAAATGTAGTACATTCTGCACACTGTTTCAGTGTGTTAAATGTGCTCCACTAACGCCTAGTTCATATAGGATAATAGTCTTCTGCTGCTAGCTAATGTAGTTAGTACTTTAATCTCAGCAGTAGAGGTCTGTATTAAAGTGCTGAAGGTCCAACATACCTTGATGATATTTATGATGTGAGGGTGGACTGTGAAGATCATTACAGTTGCAAATAATAGAATTTGCTTTTTTTTTTTTAAATCTACATACTTACACACAAAAAACTACATTAAAAAGATTAAGACTGCAAAGTCAAGAAATCAGAAGTTGGGAAATACCAAAATTAAGATTGTCTGTACAACTTTAGTGTGTATGCGCAATGGAGCAGAATTGATACAGTCTTTACATGGTCAGATAGCATTTTATCCAGAGGACCATTGCCTTATTCAGTACATAAAACGAATGGTGGCGAGGCACTCTTACTTTCTGGAGATGCTATATCGTAGAAACAGAATTAAATGAGAAACTTCAAATAGAAATTGATTTCGCACATCCAAAAGCATAAAGAAAAAACCCACAACCATGTACATATAATTGCATTCAGAGCTATTTCTGAATATCTACTGCTGAGAAAATGGAGTTGTATAAAGTATGATATACTGAAAAAAAGTCTGGTAAAAGTTACTAGCTGAGTTACTGGTTCATATTCAAATGTCATTAGTGGTAACCTATTAAGCAGCACCATCACAGTAACATAACAATTAAAATGATCAAGCTTTGTATGCTATGATTTCCTGAGTTCACACTAACAACAACAAAAATATTTGCAACAAAAGGTTTTCGCAAATAGCACTAAACCACCAGAATGAATATATCAGACAAATGACAGATTCTCGATCTCCACACCAAGTATTTCAATTGTTTTAGTTTAGAATTTGCAATAGTACGTTTCAAAAGTTTCTCTCACACCACCAATTTCAAGTTTAAATTAATGTAATTCACAACTTCACTTATAAAAAAAGAAGATTTTAAGGGTTTTCTTCCACCCCAGAAGAAAGAGAAACACGCTTACAGAAAAATAATGAGGAAAAAAAGCAATGAAGAATACAAATGCTCTGTGTAAAGTAGCCCAGAAAGCAAGCTTGCACTTGTGAGGTACTCTCTTCTCTTCATGTGTCATCATATAATGCCTGCATCTGTAACTTTCATGCTATGCATCAGAAGAAGTGAGGTTTTTTACCCATGAAAGCTTATGCCCAAATAAATCTGTTAGTCTTTAAGGTGCCACTGGACTCCTTGTTGTTTTTGTGGATACAGACTAACACAGCTACCCCCTGATACTTGACACCATGCAAGGCACTAAATTTAGCCGCAGGGAGTGGAAATCCATCAATCTCAAGAAAAAACTCGCACAGATAACATCTCGCTCTCCAAGTGCAAACAGATGGACATCATACCAAATCGACTGAAGGTAAAAATCCATTGCAATCAACATACTACACTGACTATGGTGAGAGACTGTGCCATATACTCTCAAAGAAACTGAGGAACCACCTGATCAGCATCCTGTATAGCAGACAGGAGAAGATCAAGAATGAGCTCTCAAAACTGGAGACTCACAAAAGCAGAAGAGGACTCAAACCACAACCAGGAATAACATGAACAACAAAAAAAAAACATACAACAATAAAGTGCATACATTCCCAACTGAATGCAACACAACATAAAATCCAAAGAATAAAGAAAAAGTAAAAGAAAAAAAACTCAAAGAATAGAATAAAAAAAAAAAACCAAAAGGACTTAAAAAAATGAGATAAGCCATATACAATGCACACACTTCTACAGAAAGATTTATTGAACCTATACCAGGGAGCTACAACTTACCTACACTCACTAACAATATTGTAACTATCCAATCTACAGTCTCCACAGAAGAGCCTGTCAAATTTCTGCCCACATCCCCACAGACAGAAACAGTTGGGTGATCTGGAACTTAGTTTTGTCGTCTCTGACCAACGAATATTTCACACACTCGACATCTGACAGTGCACTGACCCAAAGGTACCCTCCCCAATAAACAAGAAAAAGAGTCTGCAGGACTCCTCTGATGGTCGAAATGACAGACTAGACTTCTACATAGTGCTTCTGCAGACATGCACAGGCTCAAATTGTGACAAACAGCATCACTTGCCCATAACCGAGCCACAGAACACATGCCCTCACAGCCCAAACAATTCGGCATAAAGCATCCAAAGTAGTCATAATGAACAGCGTAGAACAGAGGCGCCCGAAACTACAGGGAACACAAACAGCAAAAGAAACTACCACACTGCAACAAACCTGGCCTACACACAGAATCAAATTAATGACTAACTCCCACTCCGACAGTTATTATCTCAAACAATATAAATGAACTGGATCCCATCATTCAGCACTGGCAACTACATCCGGAACGCTATTTGACTCTCTCTCAGACTAGTGCACAGCATCCTAGCATTACAAAAACATCCCAGAAGTCCTAAAGGGACCTAACAATGAATGTGGCTTCCTGAAAAACATCTGAGCAGATGTACATCAGCGCCCCCTCTACACAATCATCCAATCAGTAGGACTAACAAGTGTAGCACAGTAACATGAAGGCCCACCCAACACACGCTGTTGTGACATATCCTTACCCCACATTTAAATTGGGACAACTTCAGCTAAGTCAGTGTCACGATGGGTACCCACCACCCAGCGCCAAGTACCATCCCATTTTTATATGTACTTAGGAAACGTCCTGCAGTCACCACGCCCCGTCCCTCCTTCGCTAACTTGCAGAATATCAGCATATGGACTCACGAAACAGGAGCCTTGAAGACACCGATCAATAACTCCATTATAACCTCTCCTGACATCACATAAAGACGCCTTAGGGACCTACAGAAATAATAATGTCCATACACACTCTATACAAAAGCTACGCTAACACCATAATCCACTTCATCTAACCATATGACGATCATTGGTCCTACAGAAACCAAGATACCAATGAATCTGCAGTCCTCAAACAGACAAACCTACAAATCTTATCAAGCATTCTTAAAACACAAACATACTGAAAAGACGCAACACGACAGAGCGAGACTAGCAATCACCTACAACAGAAGTCAACAAGGAAAAACAGACCCTCACTGGCCATACAGTCAGACAACCCAAACCTCATCAAGCATCATCAATGATCTATACTATCGGAAACCTCCTCACTCCAAGTCTTGGAGGTTCAGCATCCTTCGTTTCAGATAACCCAACCTGAAAGCAAATACACCAGAACACACACCACAACACAAAAACAGCCAGGAAAAAATACCTGTAGCAACCATTGCCTATATCAAGCTCCTCTCGACACATTATAGAGGACTAATAATCAACCAACACACAAGGCCATTCCTGCATGTCTACTAATTTATATTATTCCATCATGCAACATGCCTGTCCACTATATTTGGCCAAAACTAAGTCCCACGTAAAATAATAACGGACCAAAGCGACATCAGGAATGGTAATACAAAAGCCATAGACACTTCACTCCTGGAATTCCAACAGATTAAAAAGTAACTAATTCCTTGAACAAAAAAACTTAGAAACACTCAAGAGAACAGCAGATAAAATTATAAGAATTTAACAGCTTAATGGTTGACTAGGGACTGAATGCTGGCTCATACAAAAGTCAGCTTTGCCTCTCCGAATGAAACATCTATTAGAAGGACTAAATCAACTGATAGATTGCGTTTCAAACTGTTTCCCTGTCGAGCACCCTCCTCATTTTTATTTATAGCATCTGAACTGTTCATTCTAGCATCGAATAGGTTTTTACCCAAAGCTTATGCCAAGTATAAAATTTTAGCTTAAGGACCACCCGGACTCTATCTGTTTTTTGTGCACCGATAGTATTTGCAAAAGCACCTTGACTGCTCAAAAATAATCACTTTAAAAGCACAAAACAAACTCAAATGCAATAGGAAAAAAAATAGAAAATAGCAATTAATTCATTACATAACAATGTACCGTAAAGTCATTCGGAAACGCAGAATTGAATCGCAGTTCTGCAACAGCCTGCTTGTACTGAAAATGATACATAAAGAAGATACAATATAATTTTGGTGTATGTCACTCTAGAATAGTCATGGGTTGAAGGAACTAGAATATCTAGTCCATCCGCTCAGCGAAACAACCCAGACAGATTCCCAATCCCTAAAGGCCCCTCAAGATAATCACAACATGATTTGCAAGGCCACCAACCCTGATACTCCCACCTCGCGGATCGCCCGCAAATCATCACATATATAGACATAAATCGTTAGCCTTCTTGGCAAAAAGGCACCTGTTAATCATACCAGCTTTCGCAATGGTAACCCCAGGTCTTTTGCTGAACTCTCGTGCGCTATCAATCAACCTTAGGTCTGTACAGAGAAGATCTCCATCTAAGTGCAGTGACTCTGTCATGTTTGTGAACCTCATCATATTTTTGGCCAAATCCAATTTGTTTTCTTCTATCCACTAAAAACCTCCCAGTGTAATGTCACTGGCAAACTGCGAGGGGCAACCCACAGCATTTAAAACGACAGTAGAAGATATGAACACAACACCAGACAAGTCCTGGCATCTGCTCAGATATCGGTCTGCCAACTAGACATGACATTGGACCACCATGGACCCGATGAGCACCACTTTCTATACTTAGTGTCACTCATACAGACAGAACTATTTAACTGCCGCAGAAGTCTGTGGGAGACAAAATAATTCTATGGTCAAGAGAAACACGTCACTGATTCCTCATCAGACCAGTATCTCTACATCCTTAAGTAGATGCCGCAATATGAATGGGTTACAACACAATGCATTAGGTATCACTTGTGGTGCTAAGATCAGAGAGTGTAAAACGGTTAGCATGTCTTTCCGACAACTCAAATGTGGTCGGGAGGTTGAGGTGAGTGGAAACTAATGAGATTTTCAGGCAGGCATTACGAATGTAAGCGATTGCTGAAATTTTTAAACACCATACTTAAGAAAAACAGAATAAGATGCTAAATTACCATCTGCTCAATACACGCTATAGTACTGACTCGCAATTAGTCATTTGGTTCCTCTACACACTGATGAACATTAACATGACAAGTGATGCAAATGCACAGAAAATGCAGATACTTCAGCACCCCACATGCGAGCTATCATGCACAGGAATAGTAGTTTATTTAACCAAGGGAACAAAAGCAACAGCTAGCTTCTTCCAATCTACCGGTTATCTAATTACTATTTTTACATATATAGTATAAAGAGACTGAATATAGGGTTAACAGCGCCTGCCTTGACAGGATTCAAATCCCGGTGTGGTACCACTTCATAGGCGGTCCTTGGCAAAAACCCTAACGCTCAACACCTGTACTCAAATATAGAGTGACTAACTAGGAGAGTTCACGCTGACCCCGTATAACAAGTCCCAATTGAGACAGGACAATCTACAATAAGTGCTATGAACAACATCTGGAAGAGACTTGATGGAGATGCTATACTAACAGTAACTATAGAAGGGATATATGAAACTAGAGGGCTGGTGGATGGCAAAGAACTGCACAATTATGATAAACAGTAGTATCCGATCAACAAGTTAAGAGGCAGCGCCTTCACAGCTTGAGCTAGACAACATCACATAATCAACTAAAACTGGAAAAAATGGGAGTGCACTGCATCACTAAGCTGAACTTCACTGCACCCCTCCATGAGAGCAAGCAGCGCCCTCCAGAGGCATATAGGAAAACAAGCTACAGCAATCCCGAGCTCCGAGTGACCAGGTCAGAGAATACAATCAATAGATGTAAGAAGCTGACAATATCGCTCATGGACAACCGACACACATAATCAAACCATGATGTATACGGCTTCCAGCCTCTGAATCCTGGAATCTGGCTACACAGATCAAGAGAACAACGTATGACCCACCCTGAAAATAGGTAGATAAGATCAAGCATCATAGAAAGTATAAGTGGAACTACAGAAGGGTAGAGTAAGAAGATCAGCTACTGAAAAAATACAAGAGCGATTTCCATAAGCCCTAAGACTCAATCAAAGGCCCAGAGCTACAGCAAAGATTAACTAAGAGCATGAGGCCAAAAAGTAAATCGCGTTTCCAAAGATACCATCCAGTTAGCTCCAAACTGCAGTGCAACAACAAATAAAGGCAAGCCCAGCAATCAGAACAGAACAGTACTGGACGAACAAGGAAAAAGAAGACATAACACGAACGTGTCAGACTGAGAAACAAGCACAGAACGACAAAAAACATCAATACATTTGTAAAGAATCAGTCACGGCAAAAATACGAGCGGAATACCTGACAGACAATATCCACACCTAGGTAAAGAATAACCATCATGATAACGCTAGCAGCACAGATGAACCAATTGCTAAGCAGGCTCCCACGCAAATGGTAACAAAGAGAGACAGTGCTTGATATAAAAGACCCTCAAGGTAGAACAGAACGTCAACTAACGACAACTAATTCCACAACATGAAACCATCTAGGCAAAAGCCGAATCTACAGGAATGGCCAGTTACATAGCAATTCGAAGTGTGCATTGGTAAAAAACGAGAGCTCAAAAAACCCAGTTACATCTATAGACAGTCGCCAACTCAGTCTAGACAGACCAATCTAACAGTCTGGATTGATACAGAAAGCTATGATTCATACCTGCAAAGACATGTAATTGGCTATACAAAGTAACAGGAAACTAAGAACTTTCCAAGACAGCAATGTAATGGAAGAAACACTGGAAGTAACTCAAGGCATGCAAGGCCATCAAGATCGCATAGTACCAAGTGCTGCACTGTACCCTGTCTGTTTCATAGCTTAAACCCCTCAAGCGATAATCAGAAGGATGGCTAACGGGTACAGTTAGTGGAAATACCACACCACCTCTCTACATGATGACATACAACTGTAACTCAGAATAACAACATTCCGACTCGCGACAACAGTGAGCTACGGTGCGTCATCGGATGGTAAAAAGAAAAAAAAAAAAGACAAGTGTGCCGATGGTATAAAGAGAGGAATAGTCAAGACTGATGGGGTGGAACCCAGCGGTACCTGAGCAGAATAACAGACATTAAATCATCCGGTCCAGTCAATGAAATCCATGATGAGAGGCAAGGGAAACAGCAACATCCAATATCACAAGGAAAGACAGCGAGAGCCAGCTCAGGAAGAAAAGATCCACGATCAACGGATACCCCGCAGTCATCAAATACCTGCGGTAAGTGAGCGGCAAAGAGGACATGAAGCGCGATGAAGACCGACCTACAATGCACGGAGGTTCCACCCAAGTCAACCCCAGAGACGATAACAAGAAAGAAGCGGGCGGCGTGAGCATCAAGCACGTCCAGGAGAACCCGACAAGAGTACATCAGTAAAGGCCCATAGATGAGCTGTCTGAGAGATCTGAGGCAGCTAGCTAAGACATGGAAGGAAGACAAAGCAGAATAGTGCCATGCTAGACAAGACTGCATGGGATGTAACCATCGCAATAGTGAGGTGCTGACATGGAAATCCTATCATGCTGAATGAAGCTGGACTGACCAGACAGCACTGGAGGCACTGAATTCATAGCGGACAGACCAGGACACTGAGCACCCGCACTCCATTGAAGCATGGTCTACCACACAGAGAGGACCAAGGTACAGACTGGTGGCAGGAGGTCAACACATAGTGCAGGTGTAAGATGCAGGTAGAAAGCATACACGAATCGGCCACCCAATCTCGGCATGGTACAGGAACCTGCACAGCGTAAGGGCTTAGACTCCAAACCAGATGGGAGATTCT
>NC_133771.1:115995595-115998665 GCF_003597395.2 Chelonoidis abingdonii | reverse complement strand
TCATACAAAACCAACGCTTCCACACACTTCCATGTGGCTGACTTAACAAAAAATGAGATAAGCCATTTTAACAATGCACATCACTTCTCTACAGAAGAAAAAAGGACAGTAAATTATCTGAACTCCTATAGCCACAGGGAGCTATCAACTGGTACCTACACTCACTTAACAATATTGTTAATTCTATCCAACCACATACTTAGGCCCAAGCAGAAGAGCCTGTCCCATCTCGGGGACTTTTTCTGCCCCACCATCCCACAGACACGATACAGTTCTGGGTGATCTGGAAACTTAGTTTTGTCGTCTCTGACTCAACGAATATTTCAACACACCTCTGACAGTGCACTGACCGACACAGGACCCAGGTACCCTCCACCAATATACAAGAAAAAGAGCTCTGCATGGACTCCTCTGATGGTCGAAATGACAGACTAGACTTCTACATAGAGTGCTTCTGCAGACATGCACAGGCTCAAATTGTGAACAAACAGCATCACTTGCCCATAACCTGACGCCACAGAACACAATGCCAGCCACAGCCTCAGAAACAACTCTGACATTATAATCAAAGGGGCTGACAAAGGAGGTGCTCTAGTCAAATATGAACAGGTCGGATTATGAACAGGAGGCTGCAGGGAACTCTCCAATACCACATTGTGCCAAAAAATACCAAAAGAACTACACTATCTGCTTAAGAAACTCCTGGCTACAGCACGAGAAACAAATCTACATGATACATCCCAGAGCCCCGACCAGGGGTATTCTATCTGCTACCAAGATCTATAAACCTGGAGACTCTGGATGCCCCATCATCTCAGGCACTGGCAGTCTTACATCAGGATTATCTGGCTATTTGGACTCTCTCAAAAAAACTTCAGAAACAGACTTCAAAGAGAAACAGCAGAACTAAAATTTATTTGCAAATTTAACACCTTTAATTTGGGCTTGACTAGGGACTGGGAGTGGCTGGCTCATTACAAAAGCAGCTTTGCCTCTCCTGGAATTGACAACTTCTCATCTATTACTGGGAATGGACTAAATCCACCCTGATCGAATTGGCCCTTTCAACACTGGTTTTCCACTTGTGAGGCACTCCCTTCTCTTCATGTGTCATTATTTAATGCATGCATCTGTAACTTTCATTCTATGCATCTGAAGTGAGGTTTTTTTACCCACGAAAGCTTATGCCCAAATAAATCTGTTAGTCTTTAAGGAGCCACCGGACTCCTCCTTGTTTTTGCACTCGAGTAGTAATTTTGCCAAAGCACTTTGTAGCTTGTTCTCAAAAATAAGTCAACTATTTAAAAGCACAAAGAAACTCAGAATGTCAATTAGGAAAAAAAATAGAAAATATGCAATTAATTCTTTGTACATACAATGTAACCTAAAAGTTCATTGCTGGAAACTGGCAGAACCTTGAGCATTCTGCAGTTCTGCAACTAGTTCTTGCGTGTACTGAAAAATGTATAGTTGTAAGTGGAATGCATACAATATATACATGTTTTGTGTACTGTCATAGAATATCATGGTTGAAGGGACCTCAGGAGATCATCTAGTCCCATCCCCTGCTCAAGGCAGGACCAATCCCCAGACAGATTTTTGCCCCAGATCCCTAAATGGCCCCCTCAAGGACTTAACTCACAACAGTGAGTTTAGCAGGCCAATGCTCAAACCATTGAGCTATCCCTCCCCCCACGCCCTCTGCTGATCTGCTCGCAATGCCCCTACATATATAGCCCAAAATGCTGTTAGCCTTCTTGGCAACAAGGGCACACTGTTAACTCATATCCAGCTTCTCGCCCACTGTAACCCCCAGGTCCTTTTCTGCTGAACTCGTGCCTAGTCACTCAATCCTTAGTCTGTAACAGAGGACGGGATTCTTCCATCCTAAGTGCAGGACTCTGCATTTGTCCTTGTTGAACCTCATCAGATTTCTTTTGGCCAAATCCTCTAATTTGTTTAGGTCTCTCTGTATCCTATCTACCACTCCTCCCAGTTTAATGTCATCTGCAAACTTGCTGAGGGTGCAACCCACGCCATTCTCCAGATCATTAATGAAGATATTGAACAAAACCAGCCCCAGGACCAATCCTTGGGGCACTCTGCTCGATACCGGCTGCCAACTAGACATGGAGCCATTGATCACCACCCATGGAGCCCGATGAGCTAGCCAGCTTTCTATCCACCTTAGTGTCCACTCATCCAGACCATACTACTTTAACTTGCTGGCAAGAATGCTGTGGGAGACCATATCAAATGCTTTGCTAAAGTCAAGTAGTAACACGTCCACTGATTTCCCCTCATCCACAGAGCCAGTTATCTCATCAGTTCCATTCAAAGTAGAGCCTGCATATTAAAAGGTTGACAACAAATTGCATTTATGGTATTCACTTTGGCTGGCTGCTAAGATCAGGAATGTAGTGTAAACTGGTTAGTCATGTGCTTCCGACAACTTTCAAAATGGGTGGTCGGGAGGTGGAGGGGGAGTGAAACATAAGTGAGATTTTCAGGCAGGAATGTACTAATGGTAAGGGAGTTGGTCTTTGCAAGTCTTTTTAAACACCATACTTACAGAAAGTACAGAAATTAAAGTATTCTAAATTACCATCTGCTTCAATACACGCTAATATTGTATTGACTGCTAAACTTCAGTTCATTTGTTTTTCCTCTACTACACTGATGAACCAGTACACAATTGACTAAGTGATGCAAAATGCAACAAACAGATGTCAGACTTCAGCATCCTCCACAATGCCAGCTTTATTCCACACAGAATTAGTAGTTTACTTTAACACTCCTCAAGGTGAACAAAAATGCAACAGCTAGCTATGTTTCCTTCTCAATCTTTTTACCGGGTTTCATCTGAATTTACTATTTTACATATATATATATATATAGCGACTGGATAGTGTAGTGGTTAACAGCGCCGCCCTTTGATACAGGAGTTCAAATCCCGGTTGGTACCCAACTTTCCAGTAGGGGTCCTTGGGCAAAAAGACCCCCTAACGCTTCACCTGCCTACCTCAAATATGAGAGTGACATGAACTAGGAGAGTCATGCCGGCTCGGAC
>NC_133771.1:115928592-115992488 GCF_003597395.2 Chelonoidis abingdonii | reverse complement strand
GGGGCTGTGACTCCTAAGCTGGGTGAGTGGCTCCAACAGATCCCAGGAACAACATCAGAGCTCTCTGTCCAGAAGAGTGCAGTGCTAGGAACAGCTAAGATACTGTGCAGAACCCTCAAACTCCCAGGCCTCTGGTAGAGGACCCGAGGTTGAGGAAGACACATACCACCCATAGGGGTGAGAGGAGAATTTTTTTATATATATATAAATAAAGTAGTATCTTTACTATTTATTATTGTAAAATATCAAATTACTCAATTTTTGGAGTCGGTTCACACAACCAGGCATACAACGATAATACCCCGCATCAAAAACTACACTCTGTTGTGCCCCAAACAATTCATTTATACCAATATTTTGCATAGATGAACACAAGAAATAGGAAGATACTGTAAAAACACAATTCCCACAAACATTAACTGAAATTCCAAAGTAAATTTGCTTCAACCATGCTCACACCCCTTCTGTCTTCTCAAACTAAAGTTTTACTTGTATGAATGCTCAGAAAGAAAAGCAGGTTTTTAACTTGCAAACTCAAGTGCTCATAGTAGTGAATTTTCAACTAATGGATACATATCTGCACTGGACTCAATATGCTTTATATGGAACAGGATACTATTCTACAAAGTAGGTAACAGGGTTTCCAACCCTTCCCACTTCCCCCCGAGCTCAAACAAAGCATCAATTAAGTGACTCCACAAGGATTTAGTTTCAGATGTTGTGACTTGTACTGCACAAAAAGACAATCACAAAGCCGCAGGGGCAGAGAAACGGGGCAATGTGAGGCAGCATGCGGGGTCATGTGCGCCCCAGATTTCTGCCTTCCATTCAGCACAGAGTTTTTCAAATTATCACCTCCAGCCAGGAGCCAGCAGGTTGGAAGCTGTTGGGAACCACTCGGGATCCTGGCTCTCTGCACTCTGGGAGCCAGGGTGCTGACTGGCTGCCC
This sequence comes from Chelonoidis abingdonii, assembly GCF_003597395.2. Lineage (NCBI taxonomy): Eukaryota > Metazoa > Chordata > Testudines > Testudinidae > Chelonoidis > Chelonoidis abingdonii. The sequence continues at coordinate 115,991,539 of NC_133771.1, read as the reverse complement.
AGCAGCCCTCCCTGTACCCAGCCATGCAGAGGCAGTCCAGCGCTCCCTAGGCAGGACAGATAGCACAGTTCTGAGCTGTGCCCCTGATGCGTTCTTGCCTCTTCCACAAAGGATCCTGGTGCCAGCCAGCAACACCCCTTGGAGACAAGCATCTTATGCCAGGCTCCATTGGCAAGGGCCAGCTCCAGGGGCTGGCACTGGGGTCCTTTGGGGGACAGGCAAGAGCACGTTATGGGCACAGCTCGGAGCTGTACCAGGTGCCCAGCCATGCAGAAGTGGCCTGGCTTGGGGAGCAGGGCAAATAAGGCTGCCAGCCAACCAGCCAGCGCCCTAGCTCCCATAGCACAGACAGTCAGTGGCCAATCCGCTGACACGCCCTACAGTTTGAAAACCTCTGTGCTAAATGGAAGGCAGAAATTGGTGGTGGGGGTCAATCTCTAGGGGCACAAATATGCTTGCTTGCTTCAGGCGCTAAAATAATGAATTACACCTGTCATCTGAGGCATTATCAGAGCTGTATGGCCCTGGGAAAAAAAAAAAGGGCCTACAATTCCCAAGCTTATATACTAGCTCTGAGAAATTCAGTGCCTCCAGTGGCTTCTTCAAGCACTCCTTCCAATTGGAAGTTAACATCTAGAAACAATATCACAACTATCCAGTGCAACATCCACTGATTTGCACCTCACCTACTGATGAGAAGGAAAACACCCTCAGCAGAATCTTGTGATCACTAGTGTTGCTAATAAATGGATGTTAATAATATCAGATGGCTATTTAGTGGCATACATTGTATTTCCTAACTCGATTGCTTGGACTATGCAATCTTAACACTCTTAATATAAATAAATTACATTTTCAATTTGTTTTTTTAAAGCAAACTGACAAAACTTAAATTTTATCATGTGGAACCACATCAACACCCCTCCTACTGCTCATCATCTCAAACCTGATTACAATGTAATCCCACAAGTCAGTGCTTGTTTCTCAGGCTCAGAACTGGCACGCCACAATCTGTAGCTGCTCGGTGAATGCCACCAACAAACTTGAATTGTTTCTCACTATGTCCCACAACAATCTGTTCTCTAAGGAATCATCATGTTCCCAGTGTCTATTCTAGCAGCTCTGCAAAGTCTGCACAGTCATGCACTCTGTGCTTGCAATGTTCAAGACAATAGTGCAGGCTCCATGTTTCTGTCAGAAATGGTGGACAATGAGGAGGGCCATGTAGATTTGTGGGATTTTGAAAAGAAGGGGATGCACATGAAATTAGGGTATGGAGATCAATGCATTATGAAAAGTTGACTCCATGCTTCCAGTCACCCCTGCATGACTCATTTTGGCCCCATCGTGGATTGCCAAAAATTCCCAAAAAAGAGTGCGCTGGATGGTGGCAAGTTGTACAATGGGATACCTGCCCATGGTGCAACTGCGCTCTGCATTGAAACAAGTGCTTCTGGTGACTACACACTGCACTGACACAAAGAGCCAAGCATGCATGCACACAAGCAATGTACTACTGCGGCAGCTGTATATCAAAATTATTTGAGTCAACACAGATCTGTAGTGTAGACATGGCCTCAGCCTGTTATCGTTTATGAGGGCCAGGCATAAGACATTTCGCCGGTGGTATTCAATCGGCAGCAGAGGAATGCCAAGACTCATGAACACTAGCTCACTTCCAGGTTCTATAGTTGAGCATGTTCTAGTGCAGGGCTTCTCAAACTGGAGGTCGGGACCTCTCAGAGGGTCATGAGGTCATTACATGGGCAGAAGGGGAGGGGTTCGCGCGCTGTCAACCTCCACTCCAAACCCCGCTTACCTCCAGCATTTATAATGGTGTTAAATATATTAAAAAAGGTGTTTAATTTAGTGAGGGCGGTTGCACTCAGAGGCTTGCGATGTGAAAAGAGTCTCCAGTAAAAAAGTTCGAGACCCACTGCTTTAGTGGTTACAGACCCTACTGCTCATTCCTCATGTCTGACTCTGACCATGCCTTCACCACCAGCTCCTACTCTCTCTATCCCTTCTGCTCCTATAACTCCCTGCCTATTCCTGACTCTTCTTGTCACTCTGTTCTTCACCTATGGCTGACACCTCTGGATGTGCAAAAAACAGGGACATTCAGGATGATCCTGAGCCCATACAGATTTCCAGGAACAGTTAGTTTAAAAAAAAAATTAAAAAAAGTTTTGCCTAGACAGACACTTAGATGGAACATTTCACAACAAATGCTTAAGTTTGGCAAAGTTATATACACAAATGAAAACAGGATCTTATAATAAAAACATTAAGCAATCGTAACTACAGACATTACAATAAGTGCTGTCTACAATACACAAGAATGTGTGCACACAAATGCATACATATACAAGTCACAAATTTACAGCATTACCTACCCAAATAATAAGTATCTTCAGAGCACATGCTCAACTGAAGCTTTTCATACTAGGCACTTTTCCAACATGCAGACTTACTGAAGAGTACATGAGTGGGGCTTCTCTCCTATGCCCCTTAGCAGATTCACAGCTCAGGAAATTCATTAACAGAACAGACTAACTTGTGAGAAAGCAACAAAACAAAACAAGAAAGCCACTGAAACGAAAACAAAATTAGCTTAGAAGACCTGTATGCATTTGGATATTTTTGGTGGCAGAGCGGTTAAAATAAGTTCTTGTGATGCAACACAACAGGTTAAGCGTTTCCCCCACTTTAATTACAGCGGAACAACTTTCACTCATTCATTGTCTGGCTATACCGAAAGAGAGACAGGAGACATTTGACATGGGTTTAATCAGGCTGCAATTTTATTATTAGATGTCTGGGACTATCTGGCAGATAAAAGTATACAGTGAAGGTAACACCATGTTTATTCTGTAATTACCTGGTGGGATTTTACCAGCTCCCCTTCCTTTTCCACCCAGGTCCCTGCTGCAAATCCATTGCTTGGATCTTACTATCCACACCCCATCCTCATAGTAAGGATAATAGGGGTTGGTTTCCTGCCATACCAATCATGGGAGTCACACTCCTTTACCGAACACCTCTTTTTAAGTCCTTGTCCAAGCCATTTATCCGGTCACTGTATTCCTTTCCTATGAAGTACCTGCACTGGACATCCGTCCTATGCTTAAATAATGAGTTGCGACATATAGCCTACTGCCCTTCATGCCATGCATGAACAGAGTCCTTCCTGAACCTGCTGTGAGGAAGGCAAAAAACCCTCAATGTCACCTAGGCCAATATGGTGGCTAGAGAATAACTTCTTCCCAGCACCCCTAAACAAAGGGGCAGCTAGCGTAATGCCCACAGCAGGTCTAGACCAAATCTGATATTTTACCAATACCACCTAAAGAAGAGGGAGGGTGCCGCCTCAGTCTGCTCCATGCAAAAGGGAGGGTTAAGGCACAGGGCTGCCCCGTTTAAATCCCTCATTCCCAGGGGATAAGTCAGCAACCATGCTGACCCTTTTTGCAGCTCTTTTCATCTCCCCACCCCCCTTTCATAAAGCACAGTTCCCTTCATTCGGTGAGCTAGTCAAATACTTCCAGCCCCTGCTTAAAGGTGCAGGGCAGTCATTTCAGCAAAATTCACCATTAGCCATGGACTACATTCAAAAGCTTTGTTAGAAAATGAATTTAAATGGGTTTTGAAATTAAACCACTATGTAACCCTAATTTTGAAGCTTGCTACTGTTCCCACTTCTACATGCCTTACGAAAAGTACTTACTGCAAATGTGTACTAGCCATTTTATACTAGTAATAGTGTCATTTTTCCAATAGAAAGCTATTATACCTTAAAAATTAACATGTCACGTGTAGTCTGCTATAACAGGAAAAAAAAAATCTAGAGTTTTTGCAGAAAAAGTCACATCTAGACTGAGACCTTGAAAATCAAGTTTCTGCTCAGAGTAAGTAGTCTGAATTTAAAGTTTGATTTATAAACCGATGCCATCTTAATTATAGCTGCCCTAGAGGTTGCAGTTATAACAAGCAATAGCATACAACAGATAGGTCTGATATTAATCATGTTCAAGAGGGAAAATGTTGAAAAAGCTGGACTCCTCATGTTAGCAGGTCTATCTAGTCTTCCTCAAAAGAAACTACACATTAGAAAAAGAAATATTATTGCTTCAATGCACTAAATATATAAGTTCTGAAATCAATGAACAGACATCTGCTTATTGGGTTATAGTTTTCAAAAAATAATCAAAAAGGAAAACAAATTGTAAGGGTATAAATGGCACAATATTTAAATGTGTAGAAAACCAAGAAGAAAATATTTGAGAATTTATCTGACATAACTGATATTGTTTATCTAATTCTTTGCAGTAACTCTTCCTCAAGGGAACTCATTGCAACAATGGGGACTTTAGTTTGCTTTGAGATCAATATAACATTGCCTCTAAAAGCTAACAAAGAAAAAACTTAATCAAGAATATTTTCTGCATCTTAGATCGCCTCCTCCTCTTGAAATACAGTACTTAAAATAACCATGCCAAAACTTTTGCTGGAGGTTCGGATAGCTCAGAGGATCACCTGCAAGTCACTAAACTCTAATCATTTAGTTTAGAGTCATTTCTGAGCTGAAACTGACTAGCCAGAGTCATTTCTGAGCTGAAACTGTTGTCAGCAGGTTTCAGTGACATCAGAAAAATAAATTTTAACATTTGATGACTTTGCTAGCAGTCTCAGCAAAGACAGCAAGCAATAAATGAGCGTCAAGCACAGGTTTTCCTCTCTGATCATGAGAGGATGACAAGATGGTGTAGTGTGGTGCAAGTATGTACTTGCTACCTATAGTGCTGCTATTCTGTGGATGTATTAATGCAGTATGAAAGTTGTGAGATCAACTATTTTTTCCCCATCATTGCCAGATAAACAAATTTTGCTTAAATACTCAAAAAAACCCAGACAAAACAAACCATCTTCAGGAAGGCATTAAACATAGGCAATTTCAGCAAAAGGTCATTGTTTCAGAAAGCTATAAATATGTGAAAGCCATAGATTATAAAGTATAACTATGTTGGGAGCTGTTCACTGCCTGCTAGAACAGATTTTGTTATTTAAAAAATAAAAACTTATGTAATTTAAATAAAAAAAACTTTTTAAAATCTATTTTTAAATTGATTTTTATCCACTTTGCAGAATTCCAAACCCTATCTTAACTCTTCCTTGCTTAATCCCTTATTAATCTTAACAGATACTGACCCTCCAACAAATTCTAATGTCCGCACACTGTTATAACATTTTGACACACCTTGCAATCCTTTAAAAAAAAACAAAACAAAAAAAAAAACAAAAAAAAACCACACTCAAAGTATCAGATGCTTCAGATCTAAGATCCTTAAATTCCAAAGACCTTTTAAAAATCTCTTTTTGCTCAAGCCCTTACTAAATCTGATAGAGAAGTAGAACACCCCTTGAATATATACACCTGAATACTTAAAGTACTACCTACTTTACACTCAGACAAAATTGGTTAATCAAGATCCAAGCTTCCAGAGGTCTAGCTGTGCCCTGGCTCTCAGCACCAAACTACCAAATTCCACCCACCTCAGACTTTAAGTGACTTGAGCTGGTCTTCATCAATGTGGACCACTGCCTGACTCTCCTCCCTGACCCCTGACTTAAGTTCTTGCAGGTAGCCCCTCCACAAGGACAGGAGAGAGCTTCTATTGGGTTATGCTCCCATCCCTTTCCGAATCCAGTGAGCACCGCTCAACTTTCCAATCTCACCCTGGCATCCAATCCTCCCTTCCAGGAAATCCTTTTGCATTAAGATTGACTGTTGGGATAATAAAACCTCCATCTATTATTTTTCCCTTCAGTAAATTGGGTCTGCTGTGGAAGCAGCCCACTGCCAAGTGTAAAATACCTACGCCGAGGTGTGTGAAGTTGAAGGTGGCCAGTCTTGTAGTTCATGCAAAGTAATCTCCTTGGATGGCCCAACCCTCCTAGCCAACTCTACCTCCACCCTTGCTGCAAAGAAAAGTGTATCTAGGTGGCGCACCACACGCAAAGCTCATTTTAACAAAAGCTGTAATACCTAGGCTTCAATTACTCAGGGTACATCTACACTACGGGATTATTCCAATTTTACATAAACTGGTTTTGTAAAACAGATTGTATAAAGTCGAGTGCACGCGTCCACACTAAGCACATTAATTCGGCAGTATGTGTCCATGGTCCGAGGCTAGCGTCGATTTCCGGAGCGTTGCACTGTGGGGAGCTATTCTGTAGCTATCCCATAGTTCCCGCAGTCTCCTCCGCCCGTATTGGAATTCTGGGTGATAGAGCCCAGTGGCTGATGGGGCAAAATCATTGTCCGCGGGTGGTTCTGGGTAAATGTTGTCACTTATTCCTTCCTCCGGGAAAGCAACCGCAGACAATCATTTCACACCCTTTTCCCTGGATTGCCCTGGCAGACGCCATAGCACGGCAACCATGGAGCCCGTTCAGCCTTTTTTTTTTTTTTTAAAACAGTCACCGTATGTGTACTGGATGCCGCAGACAAAGGCGATACTCCAGCACTACACAGCAGCATCATTTGCTTTTGCATGATAAGCAGAGATGGTTATCTGCCGTTCTGTACTGTCTGCTGCTATCATGAGTGCCGCTGGCTGAGGTTGGTCGGGGGCGGTGAAAGGCACAACTGGGAATGACTCCCCGAGTCAATCCCTCCTTTATGGTTTCTAAAAAATAGAGTCAGTCCTGCCTAGAAATACGCGGGCAAGTGTACTAGAGAACCAGTGTATCAGAGAGCACAGCTGCTCCGTGTCAGATCCCGCAGAAATGATGAGCTGCATGCCATTCACGGGGGTTGCCCCTGCAACAACCCCACCCGTTGCTTCCCTGCTCCCCAACCTTCCTGGGCTACCGTGGAAGTGTCCCCCCATTTGTGTCATGAAGTTATAAAGAATGCAGGAATAAGAAACAGTGACTTGTTGGTGAGATAAAATGAGTGGGACAGCCTCTCGGTGCTATGACAGTCCAGGCAGAACATTAAGTGTGCAGGGAGAAAGCCCAGCATCCCACTGCTATGATAGTCCAGGCAGTACAGAATCTTTTCTTTACACAGGAAAGAGAGGGGGCTGATGGAGCTCACCCCAGTTGCTATGAATGAGGACGGTTACCAGCCGTTCTGATACCATCTACTGGGAATGACCAGGAGTCATTCCTATTTTTACCCAGGCGCCCTGCCCGCCTCACACTCAGGCCAGACAGGAGCACTCACGGGCTGAGTGGTGACGACGATAGCGAGTCAATTGTACCATCTTGCCACCGGGGAGGGGAGAGGAGTGGATACTGCTCTTCACTGCTGCAGCATCGCGTCTACCAGTAGCATTCAGTAGACATAGGGTGACACTGAAAAAGTCAAGAAACGATTTCTTCCCTTTTTTCACGTGGTGGGGGGAGGGAGTAAATTGACGAGCTATACCCTGAACCACTCTGGACAATGTGTTAACTATAGGCACGGGAGCTCAGCCAAGAATGCAAATACTTTTTCGGAGACTGCTGGGGACTGTGGATAGCTGGATGTCCTCAGTACCGCCTCCCTCCGTGAAGATCCATTTGATTCTTTGGCTTTCCGTTACGATTCGTCACGCAGCACTATGTAGCCTGGAGATTTTTTTCCAAACGCTTGGCATATTTGTCTTCTGTAACAGAGCTCTGACTAGAAACAGATTTGTCTCGCCCCATACAGCGATCAGATCCAGTATCTCCCGTACAATCCATGCTGGAGCTCTTTTTGGATTTGGGACTGCATCACCACTTGTGCTGATCAGAGCTCCATGCTGGGCAAACAGGAAATATAATTCAAAAGATCGCAGGGCTTTTCCTGTTTACCTGGCCACTGCATCCGAGTTCAGATTGCTGTCCAGAGAGGTCACAGTGGTGCACTGTGGGATACCACCCGGAGGCCAATACCGTTGATCTGCGGCCACACTAACCCTAATCCGATAGGGTAATACCGATTTTAGCGCTACTTCTCTCGTTGGGGAGGAGTAAGAAACCGATCTAAAGAGCCCTTTATATCAATATAAAGGGCCTCGTAATGTGGACAGGTACAGTGTTAAATCGGTTTAATGCTGCTAAAATCGGTTTAAACGCGTAGTGTAGACCAGGCCTCAGTGTCAGGTGGCAATGGGATTTAAGTCCTCCTCCCTCAGGCTATGACATGTCCTCTCTAGGAGTGAGAATGGGGGCTGTCTCTCTCTATTCCTGGGTTGTATTTGAGGAAACCAACTCCCCTCCACGGATTAACCATGCTTCTCTCCCAAAGACAACTCCCTCTTATGGCCTGGGCTAAAACTTACATTAACTTAGCTATGTCACTCAGTGGTGTGAAAAATTTCACACCTATGAGAGATGCAGTTACACAGACCTAAGCCCCCACGTAGACACCACTAGGTCAACTGATGAATTCTTTCTTCAGCTGAGCTCTCACCCACAGCAATGGGAAAACTCCCTTCAGCTGCTGTATGAAGTGTCTATATGACAGTGCTACAGCTGTATATGCGCAGTACCATAGCTGTGTCACTATAGCATCTATAGTATACACAAGCTCTCCATTCTGCTTCTGTGTGGGCTGAGAGTCAGGACCCCTTAACTATGGCATCCCCCAATATCCATGGACACCCTCCGTAATGGGTCCCTCTATTGTAGGTCACAGCTTCATGGCTACAGCCTGTATATCTCTGACACCACAGCCTCAGTTTCCCTAATAGCTACTGGAACCTTGGTTACAGACATCCTCAGCTGCTGACCGGTAACTGATATGAGAGAGTTCCTTGCCAAACCATGAGGCATAAAGAGCCTTCCATTCCCACAGTGCACACTGTTGATTACCTGGTTTGGCCACTGCCTGATCCCTCCTTGGTTCCACTCAGATAAGTGGAACCCAAATGCAGTAGAGACCCTTAAAGGAGCCAATCACCTTTTCTTTCACTTGTGAGTGAGCACTTATAAGCATCACTTCTTTTAAATCTTTATTCCTTTAATAAAAGGGAAATGGAAATTATACAACCAGTAAGGCCTGTTTATAAAATCACTGTTCTGTGACACTTCTAAGCCTTACCAAGCCAGACTGCACATTTTTCATGAGTGAGAACTGGTTCTTATGCCGTTCTATAAAGCACAAAATACAGTTGATGCTATAAAAATAAACTTCTTTTCTAGGACTCTAAATTCAGCACTTTTACAACATATACTTTTCTGATTTCTTTGCTGGTGAGTTGCAATAAAAACAGATCAAAATATAGTTTAGTGAAGTAGAAAAGAATACAACAGTGAAATTAAAATAAGAGTCACAGAGAAACAAGAATACAAAGTAATACAAACAGGATGCAAGTAAATCAATGAAAATTAGATAAAAGAAAACAATTAGCTGGAACCAATGAGAAGTTGAATTGAGGATATTTTACAATGCTTACTTCCTCCAAACACATCATGTCTTGTTCAAATCCACTGTAGTTTATAAGTTAAAAACTGATTTCTTTATTAGCAGGGAATGGGAAAATTTAATCACTTTTTTGTTTTAAAATAATGAGCTGAAGCTTTATTATGATCTAATCCTTAAAACCATAAGGAGAAATATGTAAAACCCTGATGTGTTCTTAAAGTAGTGGCATCTGATTTGGGATCACAAACGTTAAAACGCCTTAATCATAATCAGAGTTACTGCACAGCATCACACAGGGCAGAGTTAAGGTTGTTTGGATGCCTTAATTCTATTGCATACTTTAACACGTATGCATTTTTGTTTTTGTTTTTATGTTAATGCTAAATTTCCTAGATTTGTTATGCTTAATTTTAGGATAATTAAAACATCCCTGTAAGAAGTTTTATCCTTAAATTACCATCATGTACTCTCAATCCTAACTCCAGTTTAATGGAGTTTTTTTGCCTGGGAACCGAAAAGATATTATTGAAGTCTTCTCTCACCAACACTCAGCATGGCCTGATGCAGAGAAATAAAGTGCAGTGCTATAAAATGCTAGGACATCCATTACTAATTACAGGAGGCTTTTCTTTAAAAAAGACAGAAGTTGTGGTGCCAAAAGGAGACTTACTTAAATGTTTGGAGGCTGTCAAGTTAGTAAAGAGCCAGCAAATGTTTTTATACCACTACCCCATTTGTAAATGTAAAATATTCACATTTTACAGAATCATGATTTTGTCACTACATAATTAAAATATGGTAGGGAAAATACTCTAAGCAGCAATTAAACACATTTCTATTTTAAAAAGGGCTGGGAAGTTTGTACTGTATTGTCTAGATCTTTAAAACAATAACATTGAAAACACTAGGTAGGGGTAGAGAACAGAAAAAGAGTAGAAAGACAACATGGGAAGCTAGTAAGATCTATTTACTGTGAGATTAAAGTTAATCTGATGAAATGTATGTTTTCATTACGCAAGGTAAGGAGAGCCTAAGGGAGCAGGAAATTGACATGCAGGGGGTTGTATCTAAACAGTGAAGACACTGGTCCCAATTTACATGAATGAAATAGTATCTTAGGTCTGGTCTACACTAGGGGGCGGGGGAGATCGATCTAAGTTAGGCAACTTCAGTTATGCGAATAACGTAGCTGAAGTCATCATACTTAGATCGACTTATCGTGGTGTCTTCACTGAAGTGTGTCTCTCACCAAGCGGGAATACAGGAGTTGACGGGAGAGTGCTCGGGGGTCGACTTATCGTGTCTAGATTAGATGCGATAAATTGACCCCCCCGCTGGATCGATTGCTGCCCGCTAATTCAGCGGGTAGTGAAGACATCCTTCGTGTGTGCCTTTTGGACACAATGAGACAAGGGTGAACCTGGTGGTTGCTTGGAGGAAGAGTAATCAATATTGTGCGATGCAACTGACAACAAATGCAACTTTGTTGAAGACAATTAGATAACCAGATTTGTGGTGAGGGATCAGGATAAACAGACAGCATAATTAAAACATTAGGGAAAGCAGGCAGCCTTGTCTCGATAGAACACTACACTGGAAGTCGGGAAACCTGACTTTACTTTCAAGGCCCTTCACAGCCACTCCCTACCCTATCATCTCTCATTCACTATGGAGCAGTCAATGCTCACCTTTGATTGGCCCAAAATGCCGGCTTCCATTGTCCACTTGTTAAATTTTCAAACAGGCACCTCATGCTTTGTTCCATGCTGCCCCACAGATTTAGGAGGCACTCTCCATGAACATCTGCAAAGCTACCTGACTATCCACCTTCAAATCCCTCCTCAGAACTCTTTTGCTGTGATAAAAAACAACAAACCCACATGGTCACAACAGTTAGCCCATTGTCTCAGCAGCCTATTCAATAACCAATATTGTCTCATTGATCCTTGTGCTTCCTTGCTTGTCCATCTCCATTTGTTATACCTAGATCGTAAGCTTCTTGGAGCAGAGACTATCTCTGTGTATGTGTGTGTGTACGTACAGTGCCTAGCATGTGACCAGCTCTTAGGCACTATGGTAATATAAATATTACACAACAGTGTGTGTGCTATTCCCAGCTCTTTCAGAGACTCATTCTGCAACCTTAGGCAAAGCACTTTACTTCTCTGCACCTCAACTTCCCTCTCTTTAAAGAGTCTCTATTTACCACCTCTTTGGAAATTGCTTTGGGATCTATGGATGTGAAGCACTATATACACGTTAAACATTACTACCACTCTAATGTACCACTTGCTGTGAGATAACTATATAAAAAGTACAACAGTATGAGACATCCATTTTTAATCAAGTGACAAATATTATTGAGTCACATTAGAAGGAGAGGCAAATAAAACAGATGCTAAGCAATTTAAGTAGCCACAAACAGAAAGGCAAATGTGGCTTTTAAAATTAGAGAGTCTTCAGACAGTCATGTGCATGCACACATTTTTATCTGGCTTCTACATTATAGAACTGTTGTGTCCATTTGGCCAAACATCTGAAGTTAAATCTGAGTTTCACAGCTAACTGCTTCCAAATACAAATTAAGAACGCACTGTTATTATCTGCAGAGAGGAAAATATCACTAGAGGGCAATGCAAGGTTGCTCTTAGCCAAGGGGAAGTAACATCCCATCATTCTCCTTTGCTAGAGTTACCACCTGGAAGAAATGTGAGGAACTTGGGGAAAGACAGAAAAATAAAGAGAAAGATGTCTGCCGCAGGCCTGAGAGGCACTCAAATGACTTTCTTCCTTTAGGACTAGAGCAGGGGTGGGCAAACTTTTTGGCCCGAGGGCCACATCAGGGTTGCACAATTGTATGGAGGGTCGGGTAGGGAAGGCTGTGCCTGCCCAAACAGCCTAGCCCCCTCCCCTTCCCACTTCCTCCCCCCTCACTGCCCCCCTCAGAACCCTCAACCCATCCAATCTCCCTGCTCCTTGTCCTCTGACTGTCCCCTCCCAGGACTCCTGCCCCCTATCCAACTCTCCTGCACCCTGACTGCTCCAACCCTTATTTACAACCCCACCCTGACAGCCTCCCCAGGACCCCCACACCCTATCCAACTGCCCTCTGCTCCTCGTTCCCTGATCACCTCCTCCCAGGACCCCCCACCCTTAACTGCCCCCCAGGATCCCACTCCTTTATTCAACCCCCCTACTCCCTGACTTCCTTCCTGACCCCTATCCACATCCCTGCCCCTCAACAGGCTCCCCAGGACTCCTGCTCCCAGTCCTCCCTGTACCTCATCTCCTGACTGCCCCCCAGAACCTCTGCCCAATCCAACCATCCCCTCCTCCCTAACTGCCCCCCCAGAACTCCCCACCCCTTTACCAGCAGCAGGAGCTCACAGCCACGACACCCAGCCAGAGCCAGCTGTGCTCCCCATGCTGCCCAGCGGGAGCGGCGGGCCAGAGCACGGCCTGCACAGCAGCGTAGCTGCAGGGGAAGGAGGAACAGTGGAGGAGGGGCCAGGGACTAGGCTCCCCGGCTGGACAAGATGGTCCCGCAGGCCCAATGTGGCCCGCGGGCCGTAGTTTGCCCACGTCTGGGCTACAGAAAGATGGAAAGCAGAAAATAAATAAGAAATGGAATTATAAAAGAGTATGTTCATGCACCAAGAAAGCTGGAAATGTATTAACATTTTATTTTAAATTGTAACAGATAAAGATCGCTAGAAAGCAGAAAGTTTCCAAAGAAGTTACCGTTGAATTTGAACGTACTGTGTTCCTTGTGAAAGTTATTGCATTAGATGGTTTAAAAAGTATCCTGTTTCAGACTGCATTGATTAAACTATACCAAGATTTCCATTCAAATACAGGTTTCATGAGACTCTCATTCAGGTTTGTTGTAAAAAAATATTAATGTTTCATACGCATTTTATTGGAATTACATGATTACATTTGAATTCAAGAACTTTTAGATAAACTGAGATATACAAGTGTCATCGTTTCTCCTGAAAGAGACTAACCCATCAAACTGGAATTTAACACTATGTATGCTAAAATTAAGATATAGTGGTTACTCTCTCCCTATAGATGTGTAATGGGGTGGATAAAAATGGATTTTAAAACTATCAAAATACTTAAATACAATTTTCTTTTTTTAAATAAATCTGTTTAAATTTTAAGTTTGACAACCTATGTTCATGCCTAAACTTACTATAATCTATTAAAATCATTTTAATTTAAAATACATTCTAGCAGTACTTTTGCTGCTGAAGTTATAAAAATAATGTGTAGAGAGTGTTTTCTTGATTTCAGCTTATTCAACAAGTTTAGTTCGATGGCTAGCTCACTCAAAGTTAAGAAACTAATGGTAGTTGAAAAAGCAGGAAAGCTTATTTTCCTCTTCCACTTGATGAATAAAAACTAAATGTGAGAGGATGAAATCTACTACAGTAGTTCTAAAATCCTGAAGGAAAAGTTGACAAGAAAAATCAGTTCTAGTCACTAACTATACATAACGTTATCTTTGTTTAATAAATAGTTTTAAATGCAAAGCATGTTTTGATAAACTTAAATTTTCTGTATGCATAAGGAAAGAAAATAAAGGTAGGTTTTGTTGTTGTGGTTGTTTAAACCAATTTTTTTTTAAAGAAATGTAAAATGCTATTTATGTGCATTTTTAATTGAATTGTAATTTTCATCCAAATGTAGCCTGACACAACCACCAGTAAAAAGATACTCTAGTAAATAAGAAATGCATTATCCCCCATTTTCAAACACAGCAAAATGAGTAAGGTAAGTCTACACTACCCGCTGGATCAGCAGGCAGTGATGGATCTATCGGGAATCAATGTATCACGTCTCATCTAGACGTGATACATCGATCCTTGAACGCACTCCCCATCAACTCTAGAATGCCACCAGGGCAAGGCACGGAAGTGGAGTCAACGGGGGAGTGGCAGCCGTCGATCCCGTGCCCTGAGGACGCGAAGTAAGTCAATCTAAGATGCGTCAACTACGAGAACTGTGTAGCTGAAGTCGATGTTTCTCATAGCTGAATTGCATATCTTAGATCGATCCCCGCTCCCCCGACCCCCGTGTAGACCAGGCCTAAGAATTAAGAGTCTGAATAACTGTTAAGCTATATAATTGCTTAAATGTGTATAGATTTTGCTAACCAACAGGATACAGTAAGTACCATCAAATTTAAATAAGAGCTATATTTGATTGCAAATCAACATGTTTTAATGGTTACCAACAAACTTTCTTTAGAAAACTAATTAAAAAGTACAAATGCAAATCAAGGTTCCCTTTTTGGTGATTTCAATATTGATCAAACTTAGTGATTTCAGTCATCCTGAGCACAACACTCATTGGTAACAGGCACACCACTAATGAAAAGGTAGAGACACACTAATGTAATGTAAATTTAAAAGTGGTCACAATTTTATTCAAAACACTAAACAAAATAACGCCCACTTGTAAGCCACCTCCATTATGGCTACCCTACACACCAGTCTGTGCAGCAAATACAACCCATGATAGGCAAGTAAATTCACTACAGAATATGCTGATCTATGCAGTATTTTAGACCGGGGTGGGCAACCTACAGTACACATGCCACCTTTGGCATGTGAGCCGATTTTGCCTGGCACGTAGCTGCCAGCCAGGGTCGCGGCCGGGGCTGGCGGCTGGGACCCCAAACTGGTGGCAGGCGCACCCCCTGGCTTCCCCCTCACTGCACTTAGGTTCTGCGGCTCCCAGGAGTGTGAGCCGCCTGGGCACAGGGCCTTGAGCCTGCTGCAGGAGGGGCAGCGGCAGCAGCTCACACCCCCAGGAGCTGCAGAGCCCTAACGCGGCCAGAGGGGAGCCAGGGGCTGCATGAGCCCCGCTGCCTGCCTGCATCTGCTGCAGGAGCCCCCCCCCGGGGGGGGCACAGGACCACACCCTGGGCAGGTGCACCCCCCAACTACCCCCTCACCGCGCTCGGGTTCTGCGGCTCCCGGGAGTGTGAGCCGCCGCTGCCCCTCCTGCAGTTCCCTCCCTCCTGCTGCCTCAGCACTCTGTGTGGTGCCGGAGGGCTGTGTGCACAGTAACATGTTTTGCCTCCATGTGGAGCCAGCATCTCACTGGCCTGGGCCTGGTAAGTAGAGTCCCGGGGGGCAGTCAGGGAGCAGGGGGCGGTTAGATGGATTGGGAGTTCTAGGGGTCCTGTAAGGGAGCCGGGAGTGGTTGGATGGGGCGTGGGAGTCCCTGGGGGTCTGTCTGGGGGCGGGGGGTCTCAAGAGGGGACAGACAGTGGACAAGGAGCGGGGGGGGGGTTTCTGACTGGCGCAATTGGGGTGGGAAGTGGGAGGGAGTGGATGGGGGCTAGGGCAGGGCTCTCCCTTCTTTTTTGATTGTTGAAAGATGGTAACCCTAGCCACATACATCCACTCCAGCCACCCCCGGGGGGGGGGGTGCCAGGGGGCAGCCTGGGCAGGAGGGGAGCAGCTGCTCCCCACTAGTGGTGCCACCACCACCTTTGCAGGGCTGCTGCCCCCCTGCACTGCACCAGCTCCTCCATGGTTGGAGCTTGCTGCTGCCTCAAGCGCGACGCTCTGGCTCTCTGGTGCCTCTGGAAAGTGGGTCTTCCCTGCCGAGCTGCTGTAGTGGCTCAAGCCCGACAAAGCCAGTGAGTGGACTCAGGGCGGGGGCCACCTGGGTGGGGTTGGGAGGGCTCGCAAGGGGGCTGTGCACCCTCCAGGGGAGTTCAGGGGGCGGGGAGGGGGGAACCTGGTCTGGGGAGCAGCCCCTGGGCATGGATGGCCCCTGGGGTCTATAAAGGCTCATTGGGGATTTGCCCCTCAATGAACCGATGTGCAAGGTGGAAGTTTTGCCTAGGTGGCAAAATATCCTTGCACCTGCCCTGCCCCAGGGGTGCGTGCACCCCAGGTTAAGAACCACTGCACTAAACCGATAAGATCTGCATTTTAATAAAATTTTAAATGAAGCTTCTTAAACATTTTAAAGAACTTGTTTACTTTACATATAACAATAGTTTAACATTTTTAGAAGGTCTCTCTAAGTCTCAAATGTATTACCGGCACACGAAACCTTAAATTAGAGTGAATAAGTGAAGACCCGGCACACCACTTCTGAAAGGTTGCCGACCCCTGTTTTAAACTATTGCTACAGTCAAACAATACAAAGAATGCAAAAAAATAAAACATTAGCTTAACACAACAGATGTCAAATTGCTGATAGTCCATTGTTCCATTTACAGGATATATTTTTTGCATTTCACCAAGAGATATAACCATAACACATCAATGCATTATGGTAGTTGCATATCTAAATCCCTGACTAAGGCAAAAAAATTTACATCTGATAGTCTGTCAAATAGCAATAAACTGTGGAAATCTTGGAATACTTTGGTGCTTAGGAATTCCTGAATACCATAGAAGAAAAACAAAAACACATTAAACACAAGTATAAAATGGAGTCAATTTATGCCTAAAAAAAAAAAAAAAAAAAAAAAAAAAGTTAGTCAGAACAATAGCAGCCATCCTAAACTAAAATCATTTTGAAAATAAAATCAGTTTTTAGGGCAATTTATATATTATTCTCCTCCTGTGACAAGGGGAGAAAAAAAGTACATAAGAAGCCGGCGGGGGGACGGGGGGGACCAAACCACAATGGTTATGTGTAGGTTTCATTAAAAATAACTGAATGGGTGCTTTTATTCAGAGCTTTTTAAAGATGGTGTATAATATACCAGTAAAACGACTAGTCTACCACACTGCTGTTGCGTCTACTAAGGAGGGGGGAAAAAAGCACACTCATACTTCCGTCTGATTGCTGGAAAAAACAATATACAAAGAATTAAGACTTAGAACAAATCAGTGAGTAATAAAAGCAAAAAGCCATATATTAACTCAATATTAATTTTACATTCATGCTAGCCTAGGCATGTTGGTGAGCCAAACAATGTGTGCAATCAGTCCATCTGTTCTCTCAAAATTGTTATTTAATTTGATACTAAGTTTTCTATCATTATGAACACTTTCCCCTCCCCCTTAACTAGCATCTCCTTCTTGGTCTTTCAGCTTCTCCCTTGTCATCACTCTCTGCAGCCTGATGACAACGCAGCTCACTGAACACTTAACCCTCTGTCCAAGCCCCTTAACCAAGACAGAGAGAGGAGATAGTTTCAGAACTCTAAGGCGAGGTTCTGAAGGTTTATTTTCCTTGGGGACACCACCATAAAATTACTCAGACAATAGTAAATGTAACAAAAAAGATTAAGAACAAAAAGAGTATTTAAAACAATATTAATTTGCTTATCAATAGATATACACTTTTCATATGGTGAACTAGATAAGGAATGTTCATGTTAAGATATTTGTTCCATGTGAAAAACAACAGTAAAGTTGTTATATGCTGCAAACAAAATCACTGTCAACATTTTGTAACAAAAAAAATTGGGCTTAATTCATTTATTTTTCAAAACCTTCATGCATTTAAGTTCAGATGTTACCAGGTTGAGCTACTAAAAGTTTGTTATTCCACAGAACAGACACAGCAGAGAGAATAAGCCTCAACTATTTCTGGATGAGGAAAGGGGGGAAAAACACCACTAGAGATGAGAAGGATTAGAAAAGTAAGAATTACTGAGGATCTGCGTTATAAGAAGAGTTGTGTTTTATGGTATTAACCATCCTACCATAGGATGAAATGTACATTAAATATTTAAAAAATAGCACAGGGTTATTTTCTTGGAGCTTATTATTCAAGGAAATTTTTAATAATTTAAGACAGTGCCCTGATTACACTATAATGGTATCCTCAGCTAAACATAAGGGCTGAAGGGAGGGTGGATTAGCACATCCTATTAATTAAATAACTATATTGCATAGATCTCCAAATCATCATATTAAAAGCATGCTCTTCAGCTTCTTATCCTTCCACTCTAATGTTACAAAACGTCACAGACTTAAAAGTATCTCATGGGAACACCCTACACCCCCATGTTATTATAACATCCTTATAATATGATTGTGTGGTATCTAATGCAAAGTTTGTCACATTGGGTGTCTTCAGAAGGCTCATGATGTACTGAACATTGTTGTTACGGTAATTTTAAAGTAATCGTTGTTATACTAACATTATAGGTTGTAATTTCACGTATATAGTTCTGAGGCTGAAAATGTGTCCTCATGGCTTAAAGCAAGCCCAGGCAAAAACTCTCCAAGAGCAGAGGGGCAGTTCACACCTCATCAGGGCTTGTATCACACAAACCCAGCCCAGTCTCAGGAACAAAGGACACTGGCTCACTCTTCCATCTCCATCTACAGACATGCTCCCAGTCTTACACTTCCACCAGCATACACGCGGATAGGGACACACCAAGCTGCAGTTACATGCAGGCTCTCTGACCAGCCACTGCATGTGAACCAACAATAGAGAGGTTACAGCCAATACTCTTCCAGCCTAAGACAACAGAGCTGTACTGTCATTTTGACCAGGGCAGAACCAGTATGACCATTTAGTCCCCAGTTTGTCACTTCTGCAAAGGAAAGTGGACATGCACCAGCTCTTGTTCACAAGCTGAGATTCCTTCACTTTGCACTTCAAACAACATAGTGTTTTAGCTAAAATATAAAGTAGATTTATTAACTACAGAAAGATAGCTTTTAAGTGATTATAAGTGATAGCAAACAGCTCAAAGTAGATTACCATAAGAAACAAAACAAAACCAAAACCACAATCTAAGCCTAACATACTATTTAGCATTTGAATCAAGCAGTCTCTCACCCACTTAGATAGTACAAGCAGGTTAACTCTTTCAGGCAGGCTTCCTTCTTTCCTGCCTGGGACCAGCACTTTCCCTCAGTTTAGTCTTTGTTCCTCAAGTGTTTCCAGGAGTCTTCTTGTGTAGGAAGTGAACAACAGATGTCATTGCCTGCCTTATATAGCTTTAGCATGTGGCAGGAACCTTTTGTTTCAAAACTTGGTTCCCAGACCGCTTTGTGGAAAAATACTGACATCCCAAGATGGAGTCCAGAATCATGTGGCCTGGTCACATGTCCTTGTAGAGTCATAGCAGCCATTACTTACAGGCTGTCTGGAGTGTTTTCAGGAAGGCTCACCAGATGGGAGATAAGCTTCTTCTAAGGCCTATTGTCTTCCCAATGGCTCATTGCCCTGAATGGGCCCTTCCCAACCAGCTATCTAGACTGAAAGCATCTTGTCTAGTGTGCGTTATCCAGGTAATCATATTCAGCAAATCACAACTTTTCCAGTGACACCTCACGTGACTTATCTTGTACAGAATGCATCATAATTATGCCAAAAAATACTATTACTATGATGAATATGGACTGCAGCGTCACAATGGTTACCTCAGCTTCTCACCCCTTCTTTAAGGAGCAAGGTAGATCAGATTCGTGGGAAGTCTTCTTTCCTCCCATCCTTACTAACAGTAGTTTCTTTTTAAATTAAGTTACATTTATTAATTGGGGTTAGGTGGTGATAGGCTCAAAAATTTAATTGAAGCCCTGGTAGTTCATATGATAAATGTGAAGGATGAGATAGTTTGATGGTTCCCTTTTAGTTGGAGCAGCACATAGCTGGTGTTTTGGCCAGCTTTGGCTTTTGTTAGCTATTTTTACCCATGTGTACACACTCCCTCTCTCTCTCTCTCTCTCTCTCACACACACACACACACACACACACACACACTCCCTGCCCCCCCCTACACACACACCCCAGAGCTCCCTGCATCCAGATCACTTTCCCCACCTGGGGTGTGCTGTGAGGCATCAGGAGCTGCTCCTCTTGTGCCCTCTCCTTATGCAGCCCAGGCAGGGAAAGTGACCTGGATGCAGGGAGCCTTGATGTTGCTCCTCACCCTCCCTCCCCCACCTCCGAGACATGTGCGGGGCAGAGGAGCAGCAGTCGGGAGAGGAGGGGGCGGAGTGAGCAGCAATACCAGCTGCGTCACGCATCCAGGTCACTTTCCCCACATGGGTGTAGGACGGAGGTTGCAGAGGTTAGGAATGAAGGGGGTGCAGGAATTCAGGGCAAAGGAGGGGGAGCAGGCCTTTGGGGCGAAGGGAGGAAGGGAAGCCTAGGGAGCAGCAGTTTGATCCATGTCCTCTGTGTAAAATAAGCAGTACAAGGGATAGGCTAAACTTTAGTAGACACCAACCTAGGCTGAGAGAAAAACCAAATCATACACAAATGATGACGGTTATACATTTCGTACTAATAAATTACATAAAAAGCAGCGTTTCTGAATTCTCGTGTACTTGTGAAAGACTAAAAGGGTTCGCCAGAACTACCAATGTTTAAGGATCCCAAAACAGGTGTATTAGGCCTCCTCAACCAATAGTTAGCTCTCAAGGTAGCAGAGATAAAAACACACACAGGTTAATAAAGAGTTCGCTATTAAAAAAACAAACAAACAAACATTTCTTCTGTGTTTGTACATCTTCCTTCTGATTAACAAAAGTTCTGGTTTTGCCTTTTTCAAGACCATACTTCTGCAACTCAGAAAGACAGCAACCGTGAATTCAGTAGAGAGGTCAGAATGTAAAGTACTATGCAACAAAATATTTGGCACAATTTTTCCTCTACCTATCACTCATGTGCTGCTAGCACCTAACCCAAAGTTCCATAACTGCATATCAGAAGTTGGAGCACTGCTTTTTTATATTGTATTTTATCATGTTCCTCTTCTAATATGTGAAGGGAAAATATAAGACTTATGGAAGCTGAATAAAAGTTTTCAAATCAAATGTGTCAAAAATTCATACAAACTGAATATAGGTAGTAAAAATAAAATAATTTTCATTATTAGTTTTCCTTGCAGTCTTGTACAATGCAGTTTGAAATTTACAGTTTTTTTCTTTACAAGCAATTGATGAAAACTTTTGGTATTTCTAGCGTCCCATACCATGGTTTAAGCACCAGTCAATGAATGAGTATTTCTGGGGCCCTACTGAAACCAGAAGGGCAAGAGAAGAGGCTGAAGTCACACCAGCAGAAAATTTGGCTCTAGGGTTTTAAATCCCCAGTTTCTGGAACGTTTTCATCGTGCCAAGGTAGGCTGTGAAACTGCAGTCATTAGTACTAAAATGGAGCTATTAATACTACACTAGACATCCAACTATCAGCTGTTCTAAATTAAATTAATCCAGACAATGCAGAAGATGGGCTAGACCACACACTAGGGGCTCTTTCCAGCTGAAGTATTGATTACGTGATCCTTGTTTATTATTGGCATTTACATCCATACAATCACTTCTCTAATATTAAATACCTTAAAACTCTACTCCAAAACATTGAAGAGTAGTTTCATTCTGAAGAGTGCATATGTTAAAACTGCAGCCAAATCCAGAAAGCAGATGTTATCAGAGAGTCTCATCTAAATGTAGTACCAAAAAGTTTTTACTGCTTTTGTTACCAATAAAGAGTGAACAGAGCTAAAATTGAGCGTGCTACATAGTTTCTGTTATGTCTCATGCATCAACAAAATTGTTTACCAAGGTCCAATCAGTTAAACCTACGAAAACCTATTTAAGGTAAAGTGGTTACAAAAAGCCTAATTTGAAGACAATTGAGTAGAACACATAACTGAGGACAAAATCTCATCTACAAAAACTTTTATTTCTGGCCATGGTGAGCGAAGGGTAAAGAACCCAGTTTATCCCTCAGTCAAGGCAGAGTTTACAGGACTGGCAGTTTGGCAGGAAAAAATCTTTCTACCTGTAAACCAAATATATTTGATAGGGTAGTTGATGTACAAACATGGGTTCCCACAATGGCATTTTTGCAGAGTGACTGTTCAAATTAGTTTCCATCCGCTAATACTTAATACAGCAAAATCTGTACAAGAGTCAACTCTTGTTAAACTCCTCTGATTTATGAGTCTACTCTAAAACATCCTCAAAACACATACAAGTCTGCTCCATCTTTATTATGCATTAAGTTACCAGTTTTGCAGGTCCATTGAATGGACACTAAAAATGGGTCTACTGCAAATACTGCTTGCACAGGTAGAATATGAAATAGAAAGAATGAAGCAGTCAAGTTATAGGCAGCTATACATGCTGCAGAAAATGGAAGAATCTTCAGGACAGATTTTTAAAGGAATGGGAGGATAGAAACTAAAAGGAAAGCAGCAAACACAGAGTTAGCTGAAACCACTGGATCTACAACTCATCTTTGGAAAGGCATAGTTGTAGAAAACCAGACATTGCTGAACTAATCTCTCTCTACAGCTTCTTACCTTGAGTTCTACCAAAAAATACCATTTTGAAGAATGAAAGTACTAAAAACCTTACCATGTTAGTGACAAAAGAGATTACAACCAGTTACTTAACAAGAACTCTAATTGAAAAATTCTCTCTTTACTTTCCTCAGTTTTTCAATTGATTTCCTTGCTATAACCTAGTGGTTCTTGAACTTTTATAATGGTGACTCCTTTCACATAGCAAGCCTGAGTGTGACCCCCCCCCACTCCTTATAAAAAGAGTGTTTTTAATCTATATATTTAACACTATTATAAATGCTGGAGGCAAAGTGGGGTTAGGGTGGCGGTTGACAGCTCGTGACACCCCCTCCCCCATGTAATAACCTTGCGACCCCCTGAGGGGTCCCAACCCTCAGTTTGAGAACCCCTATTACAACCAACCTTCAAATTGAGATTTTCTGGCTTTACTTGTATTGTGCCAGTTTGATACACAAGTATCATGTGACAAGTGCAATACAAAGGAAGGCTGCAAAATCAAACATTTTAATATTACATGGGCAAAACATTGCATCTGAGTAAGCATGACTTTTAAAAATGACTAATAATTGTATCTCTAAAACAAAATAGTTCTCAACTGCAACAAGGTTAATTACTATTCTGTAAACAAATTAATGTATTTGAAAATATAACAAACGCTAACTGCATGAGAGGGATACATACTAATGGCACCCAAGTACGTTAATCCAGTTAATGTAAAATTAATGTAAATTAATCACAAAATCTATAACTGTATTCTCCATGATATCTAAATACAGTAAAAAATAAGTAAACAAAAAGCAAATTAAACACTTCTGTCCATCTACTGGATTATAGATATCAGAACAAGTGCTGCCTCCACAAATAAGATCAGAATTTTGCAGAGCAACTGTTATTACAACTTGAAACCACCGTGCTGCATTAAATACAGGTTGGACTGATACTTCCACAGCTCTGCTGTTCTATTTAGTTATATATTATGACTCAATTTGTGCGTGAATTACAGATTTTATTGAAAACTAAACAGTAATGACAGCAATTGTGCAATCAATTAAAAAAAAAGAGTACACGACCTTAATAACTGCCTGCAGCCAAAATCTGCAAAAGAAAGTTAACAAAAATGGAGGACTCCTGCATGGTCTTCAGTGATTTAGTGGGCACATTCATTTGCGCTTTAGTTGGCTGCTATTTACATCAAGATAAAAATCTCTTCCTTTTCTGTGATGGCCACAGTCCAGCTTCTTGCCTTCATCTGGGACAAACAGTGGCTTAGCACTTGATTTTGCAGATTTGCAAAACTTGTATCTGCTCTTCACGTTATCAAATGTCCTAAGATCAGCCCTGGCATCTGTTTTTAAAGAACACTGTATTCAGCATCATCTTTATCACGGAAAGCCCAGTTTTGGACACTTTAATCAGCATGATCAGCTTTGCTTGACATTGCTTAAAAACCCTAAAACAGAACTTCATTTACACTTTATTCTCTCTGTACTAATGAAGAGCATATGTTTCAAGACCATTACACATTAACTCCTCAACATTTCAGCTGACAGAATTCACTTGAATGAAGAACATCTCTGCTTAGAGCCTCTCTTCGATATAGCTGAAATACTAAAAGCAGAGAGATTAGGAGGGGCCTATCCCTGAATTCCAGCAATGCAAAATTAAAAAACAAACATTTTAAAGAACTATAAAGGTAGATAAATTCTGACTGACTTGTATTGCAGAATCTCTTTTGGCAGAACTACTGCAGCTATCTAGCAGATACTTTTTAAAAGGGAACGTGTTTGAACTCAATATCAAGTCAAAAAATTGTCTTTGCAAGTGGTGGCTAATTATAACAGTGAGTGACTCACCAGCAAGTGCATCACACTGTGGCTAGGCGCAGCATGGCCAGGTTTCCCTGCCACTCCCCCCATACACCTGTTGTCCTGATTCACTGACAGTCCCTTTTGCCTTGTGACTTGGCCCTCTCTTCAGGTCACTTTTTGTCTCATCCCTTTCAGGTAAGAGAAGGTTTTCACCCAGCAGTCCTAAGATCTCAGACCAGGTCAATGGCCCTGGTCTAGGCCCAACAGTCCTTCTAGCCCTTTGTGTCTGAGGTCTTCCAGTTAGTTTTCCAAGCGATGTTGCAGGGAAAACTAGTCCATCCCTCTACTCCGGGTTCCAACTCAGCTACTCTTGTAGCAAGTAGTTGAAGTATCTGGTCAGACATCTTGCTTCTTCCATGGACTACTTCCTATGCTGGCCCACCTTCTTCTTGGAGGGCTCATATTCTCAGTGGGGGTCTGCACTGGAGCAAAACCCTTCGTCCTCGTTCTCAAGGCCACAAAGGAAAGGAAACTAATTTAGCATAAATAAAGAGCAGTACCAACTTCTCTGTCCTATCATGATCCTCCAGCCATTTGTGCTATCACTCTGTGCCCATAGGAAAGGTTGTGATTTAGTCACGGAATCCGTGAGTTCAGCCACTGCTGGCTGGGAGCTGCAGAGTTTAAATAAAAAAATAGGGAAATCAGGTTTCAGGATGAATCTCTATGCTTATCTCATCCTATAAATACTGTATATAGGAGTCATTACAGGCTACAGATTTACACTGCTTCCATACAACAGAATTAGTGGTCCAGAAACAGGCAAGCACAAACTGGGAGGTATCAGCAACAGTGTTACAGACATCAGCAATGGCCCTTGTGTACTCCGTAGCTGAGTACTGGTACGGACCAGAAGTAACCATACTCAACTTGTTGATGTCAAACTCAACGCTGCAATGCAATCACTAGAACCCTGAAGTCGACCCTAACACCTGGGCTGCTGGTGGTGCCACACATTGCTCCCTCAGCCATTTGCTGCAATGCCACAATCCTCCGGGAATTCCAGAGGATCATGGAAAATGTACGTCTTCCCATCTACCAGGACCTTAACATCATCCTTCACCATCCCTTGCAGTCGCCTAAGCCCTTTTGGACCCACACATTTAACCTTCAATAATGGAACTTCAAGCTTGATGAAGCTTGGAAAGCCAAATGGAGTTCACAAGAAGTCACAAACAAACACCTTATGAGACACCCGATGCAGAAGATCCCTCGTTTTGATCTCCCATGAAGCTCATGAGTTACTCTAAACCATATCCACACAAACCATGGTAGATGCGGATACTTGCTGCACAAATAGAAAATTAAAAAGACTCTCCAATGTGTGACTGTGGTCACACAGAACAGACCATGGATTATATAACAACTCACAAATATGAAAGAGGCATCACTGTAATACACTCTGCCACTCCAGATGCAATTATCTGGCTTAACCATCTGAACGTACAATTATAGCTGTTGCTCTACATTTACATCAGGCATATGAAGAAGAAGAAATGGATGAGAGCTTCAATTTTAACTATTTCCAAGGCTCTGTTTCACACCAGCCCATTTCCCCCAAGTTTTTAAAGCGGTGCACAGGGTGCAACTGCAATTGATTGTCAATGGTTTTTATGCCAGTAAATCTTTACATAACCCTTTAGAAGGGTAGGTGCTCACATTTAAACCAACAGTGAAGGTGGTGTGTGAACAAGTATTTTAACTTACAAAGCAAATTAATAAGAAAAAAACATTTTAATGCAAGATCATAATTAAGAGAGTGCCTAAATCAAATGATACAAATACAGGTCACCTCATACATCACTAGCTGACCTGAACATTACAGCCACTGACATAGCCTCACTATGGACTGTTGATCTGATAATACAACTCAAGAACCTACTGTGATTCAACACAAAAAGAAATAATCAGGAATCATATTTAACAAGTTGCTTCAAGACAGTCTGATAGCACTGGCAAGGCAATATACTGCCATGCAGACAATTCTGGTTCACAACTAGACATGGGTCTCTTGTTCTCCTAGCCAATGGAGAGTTACTACATCAGTTCTCCTAGTGAGTGGGATCATGCCTGTATGCAGAGCACACCTTAATGAAAGTTAAATACCAGCATTCCCTTCTCAAAAAGGAAAGCACAGTCACTTTGTGATGGGACTGGGACAGGCACAGCAACAGAACAAAAAGGGATTAAAATATGACATCTATTAAAAACCTAATGTAACCTTTATTCTCACAAAGTTACCCTAAAGGGCAGTCTCTATCCTTCAAATGAGAATCAGTTAGCATATAATTATTATGCAGGAATGAACGAAAACTTCACCCATGTTCTCGTATTATACAAATATTTAGATGGCATTTATGACTGTACTGTCATTCAAATACTGGCTACTACAGAAACAAGGATTTACTTTATAAATTTGATTATCTTCTCTTTTCTGATAGTGTTCTAAGTAATGGGACTCTATTTTATATCCTTTCTCCCATTGTGTCTGTGCCTTCTGCAGTGTGAGGTCTCATCTTAATGTCACCTCATATCTGCTTATTGGACATTTTAGCAAGACCAAAACTACAGCTTTCTAGAAAAAGGAGTCCATGCTGACATCAGGCTGCCAAAACTAAACGAGCCCTGTTGTCTGTGGCTCTCATTCAGCAGTATGTGTGTCCAACTACCACACTACATGTGCTGCTTTTCAGAGGTCCCACACTGTAACATACAAGTTGAACATACTTCTATTGTTCCAGGCCTTTAATTCAGAGAGAAAGCAAAACATACTAACTGATGCAAATTCTACTGCTTTTCCAGAGCTAAGTGAGGACATCCTTTTCTAGAACATGCTCCAGCCTCATAAACCTCTTTTGTAACCATGTTGGTTGGACTTTGAACAAATATGAATAGTAGGAAGGAGTACAAGAGTTTAAACAACAGTAGCAATAGAACAGTATGTCATGATGTCAGAACATGCTCTGCGATTACCTACCATATTTATGAGACATATGTATTGCTCAGTGCTATCACATACTCCTCATCCAAAATCATGTTGGCGCGCGCGCAGATTCTGCTCTGAATAAAAAAGGACCTTCATTAGACAATTATAAAAAAAATGGTTATTGCACCACAAAATGACAAATTAATTTGACATTCTTGAATCCTCAAAACATACTTTTTAAAACGTTAGAAGAAAAGATCTATATGGGAAACAAAAGTTAGTGTTTTACTCTGAATATATAGAGCCACTAATCCTATGAACCTACTAAGCCCTTTCCATTTCCCTGGAGACAGTGGGAAAGAATTAAAGCTATTTTATATAAGAAAAGCATCAGTCTGCCTCCCTGAAGGGGGGCAAAAAGTGGGGATCAGAACTGTGTAATATCTTCACATGCACAGGGAATGTAAGGGGATATTAACAATGTTATTTTAAAATACTTTCTATGATCTGTAAGAAAGTTAGCGATTAGTTTCTCTTCAACACAAAGAATAAATCAATACCCAAAGATGGGAGGAAATAGTCTGGCAGATGTAGATATTCAGAGGAAAGTATGATATGCCATTTCTTCCCTCTATTACACCCAGGACTATCAGTCAGAACAATGAAATCTTAATAGCAGTGGAACTCTGAAGGAGAAGTATACATTTAGTCAAAATGATTTTTGGACAAAGATTCAAATCTAGAATAAGATTATTCAAGTACTACAGCATGAAGCATTCTTTTGCCAGAAGGGGCATCAAAAACTTCACATTCAGCTTATAATGTCTTGAAAACACAAGTGTATGTCTTTTTTGCCCACGTTGTACATGTGACTATTGCAGAGGGGCTTTAAATCAACCAAAATGAGTTTTCTGTGCCTCCAATATGTAAAAGTTTAGCTTGCTGAAGATTTGGTAGTTTTCTTCTCTCTCACTGCCAGACAGAAGAGGACAAGAAAAGAGTCTGGCATTTGCAAGAACTTGGACCTTTCAATGTATAATTTTTAACTTTTTGTGAATTGTGTATATACACCCGAGGAAGAAATGTCTCCTGTGGTTAATAAAAGCATCTATTCAGATTTAAAAAAAATAATATAGATATATATAGATATAGAAATCCCATGGAGTCCTAGACACAATTTTGTCCATGCGGAAGACACAATGTTGTAATTCCACTGAAAGGCCCCTACTTCTGAAGATCTTCTAGAGTAAATAACCAGAGTCTGGAAGAGTATCTTGAATGGTAGATTTCAGAGTAGCAGCCGTGTTAGCCCGTATCCGCAAAAAGAATGGGAGTACTTGTGGCACCTTAGGAACTGAACTCTGAGATGCAACTGAAGGCTTTAAGGTTTGTAGAATAATAATTTTTATTTATGTAGTACTTTTCCTGAGAGAATATCAAAGGATTTTACACAGCTAAAGCACAGAAAAATGCCAAAGTTCATGGAGCAAATAAGCAACTGTGAAACATGGGATCTAGGTCTCCTCACAATCTCCTGCTCTAACCATTAACTTTACCTTGCCTCCCTTAAAGGAACCAGATCAAGTTTTCAACAGGGTGGACTCCTTGGATCTTTTGTGCCACAGCTTTTAATTATCTTTAAAATGCATGAACGAAAGGGAACAAAGGAGCAGGTTTATTCACTAAAACACTGGCATGTCCAGAGTGTTCAACAATTCCATTACTGAATTAGACACCAAAGGACCAGTATTGAGAAAGCTTAGCAGCTATGCTTTATTTTTTGTAAGTGTATTATCAGATAAACTTTAGACAAATTTGAGTATGCTATATCTGTAGAGTGATTTCTGAAGAGTTTGAAATGACTGAGAAAGGGGAAAAAAATATTCTAATAGTTTCCTTGCAGCATCCAGGATACTAAAAAAAGTTTGTCTAAATTCTTAAGTATTTCTTAGCAGGTCCTTCCATCCAAGGAAGCGAAGGAATCTACTGAGTTATCAAGTGCAAGAACTAAGGTCTCATCTGTGAGCATGGCATACTATTAAAGATCTTTCGCTATCTTTCATGAAATTCTGGAAAGGAGAGAATGCATAGAGAAGTTCCTGTATTCAGGACTAAGACAAGGAAACAAGAACCATGGTATCTTCTGCCTCCATCTACTAAAAAGTCATGTGATTTTGTTTGAAAGGTCTAGAGTGAGGTCACCATTTTTCTCTGTCCATAGCTGTCAAACACAATTACGGAGACTCCATACTGACTGATTCACTTGTTAACAACTCAGTCTGCTATAGAGCAGAGTTCCTCTTATTCGAAGACCTGAGATAGAGAATACAGTTTTCTATTTCAGGTGAATAATAGCTTCTCAAACTAGCACAATGCTGCACAAGGATATTTACTTAACAAAGTTTTGTTTTTTTTTTAATTAATCCTGTTAGAAATGTTCCTGATTCAAATTTTGCTAACAAACTCCTATGGAAATATTAATAAGACTCAATAGGTCGCACATTTAACCACATCTTCAGAACTATAGGGTGGAGAGGGCTTGTGCACTAGTTTGTCACTCTGAAGACCAGAGTTCAAATACTGGGTAAGGTCAGAAGTAGAAATAAATTTTCTGATCTCTTCCTAGTACCTTATGGACAGCTCTGTTTCTCCACAACAAGATCAAACGGCAATTGATGCACAAGGAAGGAACAAGCTGGCCATGGAATAGCAAAGCCTTGTGTGAATAAGCCACCCACCTAAGCAAGGTAAGTTACACCAACCTAAGCACCGGTCTGGACACTGCTATTTTGGCGGGGGAGCTTCTCCCACCAACATACGGTAGCTATTGCCTCCCATGGAGGTGGTTTTAGTGTGCCAGCGGCAGAGCTCTCTCCCGTCAGAATAGAGCATTTTCACCAGACATGCTATAGTGGCACAGCCCAATAAAAAGGGGAAAAAAGTGCATTTTTAACGCTACCATATGTGCTAAATCCTGATATTTAAACAGTCATCTAATGTGCTAAAAACATACCTTTTATTCCAGGTGCAGACATGGCCATAATGGACATATATTAAATGGTAAAGCCATAGGAAGGCGTCACACTCAGCCCACACTATGCATAGATCTAACCAATACTGATTTTAAAACTTGGAGCAGTTCAAAACTATTCACTAGAATAGTTTTTTAAATGGTTTAACTACTCAATGTAGACATGTCCAAAAAAGCATTAAAATAGGTGAATAATATTCATTACTGGGTAGTCCCATGATTTGTAAAACATTTTGGCCCCATTCAGTTTTGTGAGTTAAATGAGGTTACCTTTCAAATTTAAAGTGCCTTAGAACCCTGTTTAAAACTGCATCATGTAAACATTTTAATAGAAGTAATGTTGAGGCCCTCTCGTGAAAAGGAATTTCCCATATAAATTGGTAGAGAAATGTCTAAAAACCTAATCATACTTTATATTGGATTAACTTGAAATTTGACTGATTTCATTCTTTAAATTAGCTACAGCAGTCAGTATAACTCCAGAGTTAGAAATATGCAACGAGTAATAATGAAACACTAGAAGGATTTCATAACCTAAAAACTTACTTGGTATTTACTAGTCAGAGGCCAATACAAAAGACAAGGGGAAATCTCACCAATTAGATTCAGGACAACGTGGTGGGGAGACTTCTCATTTAGCTGAAAGACACTCTACTTCAATCTAAATGGTACCAGAGTGTGTGGAGACAGAAAGATAGGTTTGTTAATCAATACCTTCCCTTAGGGTCCATTTTTGGGTCCTGTTCCCCTATGAGTTGCTCTGGGCCATGTTCTGTTCAGAGTATTCATTAAATCATCAACAGTGAAATATATTCTTGTCAATTTCATTGCCCTCTGCAAGGTTTTAACAACAGTAAAAACTAACAAAGGTCCATTTCCCTCTCTTTGAGAAGGCTATTAGCAGCAGAGTCAGGCCTATGCACTCAGGAAGGCAAACATTGTTTTATATTTGGAATGCTTCCCCTCTCTAACAAATAAACAAACAAAAACAAGTGAAGATTTAAATTCTGCAGAGACTGGTTGATCCCTCCATTCCAATTCAGAGAAAATTTTAGTGTCTTTAGCAAGTGGATTTTTCAAGCCCTGTGATATCAAAACATTAGCCAAAGCTTTACCAGCTAGCTGTTTCAGACAAGAACCATATTTTAAAATATTTTTCTCCATTTCACTAGTTCAGTACAACTGTTTCAACATTTCCATTAAAGTATTAAAAGGAGTAAAACAAAACATTTATGCTTATACTGCTGCTCCAGCTAAACTTGCTTGTCCTCAAAGAATACTTACTCTTGCCTACTAAAAAGCAAGCACACTCATAAGGCCACTATTACACTGATATTAGACAATTAAATCCCTTCTTCATTTAACCACTTTTACAGATCACCCTCACTATAATCATACCAATTCCATGTGTTGCTAATTTACTTATAGGAAACAAATAGCAACCTAACTGTAAGAGATATTTTCAATAGATAATTAAATACATACTATTTACATATAAGGATAGTTTTAATAAAATATCCTTATAATATGATGCTCCCATGAACAATGCACTATTCATCAATAATTATAATAAAATACGTCACATTTGTATGTGTTTTTATACTTCTTACCTCATTCAGTTTATATCTAAAATTCTCTCCTCTCTGAATCTCATATAACAATTAACTTTTTGTAAATATAACTTAAAATGAAGAGAGCTTTAAAAGGACTGAAAAATCCATTCATATTTGTAATATTGTATTTCATTTTTAGTTGAAGGAGGTAGAGTTATGTTACTCTAACTCCTAGTACACTATAAGCAGTAGCAAGGAGTAACAAAGTAGCAGCAGCAGCAGCAAAAAGATGAGATTTATCTGCAGTTTATAAAGGGATTAACCTTTTTTCCCCTAGAAATATGATCTGAAGCTTCCAGAAATGTCAGAACTTAAGTAGATTTCAGGATAATAGGGGAATGTAGTCAACTGAATTTCCTATTAAGTGATGTTCAGGCAATTCCAATCTGTTTTTGGAAAGACATTTAGGCCCCTTCTCAACCAAATAAATGCAACTAAATTTTTATTTAGTTAGCACTGTTAAGCACAAAAGAACGCAGTTATTGTTGATTTATGCTACAAATTCCATATGCTAGTTTGAAATGTACAAGTTACTAAGTGTTGATGATTTTACTGTTAGAAGATCAAATGGCGCTGCTAAAACAATCTTTTGGTGGCTTAAAAACAAATGGCAAATAATTACATCATTAGAAACCAGCTCCCCAGAAGTAAATCCACAAACAAGCATGAAGCCAACATTTCCCTTTGGAAGATTTTCAAGTCCAAAAAGACACCACCACCACAATCTTTAACACATCCTAGTACAGGCCTCTATTCAGATTTGTGTTTAACTGCTGTAAAAATGCCAACGCAACAGAGACTTCACAGACACATATATCAACCCAAGATAGTGGAAACTGAGGACACATACATCACAGCACTGGCATATCCTCAAAAGATGCGTGCACAGACAAAAACACAAAAAAGACAGAACCCAACAACAGCAACCAAGACTTTTCCCTCTTCCCTCTCCTTCAAATGCAAATGCATACCTCATTTCCAGAGTGCTTCCTCACACTAGCTCCAGTAAAATAGAAGCAGCAGCCAGGACAGGACTCCAATCAGCAGCACAGTGATTTTCTTTTTATAACAGAATGAAAGGATACAGCCTTAAAGCTCCAGTCTGAGTCCCGATTGCCAGTATCCTCTGAACAGGATCAAATGCCAAGGCTGAAGGCTGATAGGGGAAACCATGGCGTACGGTCTAACAAGTCAGAGCAGTGAAGTAACGGTGGGTCAAGCAGCAGACCAAAAATAAACAAAATGAAGAGTGTATTAGGAGGAGGGGTTCAGTTTTAATTGCATTTCAGTAAGGAAACAAGCATTTAGGAAAAAAGATTTGATGCAAAACAGCACTTTACCCTGAATTCATTACAGAAAATTTCTGGCAGAGAACCTATTTCATTCATCCTTGAACATGAAATAAAAGATGGTTACTGAAAATGGATTTGATTTTTAACTCTTTTCTTAAAAAAGCCACCAACTACTTCCATTTCATTTTGTCCCTTCCCCTAGTCTCTGGCTTCTTGTTTTTAGCTGTGTATAAGGCATTTGACAATTAAAATATGAGATGTTTCCTGGGAAGCTTGACAATGCAGCTAGCACTGTAAATTAAACTATTACAAATCATTAGAACTGCTCTTCAGAGAGCCATCCCCATTTCTCTCAAGCAGGACACAGTGCATCCTCTCTCCAGGATAGCATTTTAAAAGAAAATCACACATCCTCCCCAAAACCAAGACTTAATATTGAGCTATTGGAATGGCTACCTTTTTTGACTAGCTAGGATTTTAATTGTTACTTGCGCAGTTATCAAATTAACCGTACTGTAGGACAATAATTGATTCAAATTAATGAATTGTGCTGTTTCACCAAATGACTCACTTTTTCACACAAAAATATTAATATAGTGATCTAACCTTGATCACAGCTATGCAAATGAAAAAATAAAACCATACAAATGCTAGCTTTTCTATTTAAAAAAAATCTTATATTAAAATTACAAACAAATGTACAGATCCCAGTGTGGTGATTTAGGATCTCAAAAATGCACACACACACACAGTTTTTACTTTAATGAGATTAAATAGGTTATGTTAAACAGCCATGCCTCTCAACTTTCAATAATTTTGAAAGTGATAAGGGATTACAGTGTAACCGTAAACAAGGCCATTTAACTCAACACTGCTTTTTCCTTTCCAGATCCCTTGCTGATAAAATGCATGGCACACTAGATAAAATGTAAAACAATATACACAAACAAGCCCAACCAAACAACAAGTAAGCCCTGGATTTTGTAAAGATAAAGATGGGTGTTAATATTCAAATTAGTTTTTATTCCTCTTGGTGCAGCTGCTGGATTAATTTGCTGCATCATCCTTTTATAAATGTATAGACCTCAACTGCAATAATTATACCAGCAATGAAAATTAACTTCTCTCTCACCTCACACTGAGAATATCAGAAGTGTCTGCTTGATAACAAACTCCAACAAATTCAGCATAAAGGTCTACAGCCCATTTTAGGTGCAAAAGGATAAATGCACTTCCAAATAATGTGAAGGGTTAGGTTCCCCATACTTCCAGTCCATCACTCAAATGCACCAACAATCAGACTTCTATTATACCTAGGTACCATCACTCTCCTCCCTACTTTCCACCTCCCCAGCTTAGTCTGAACCGACACAGTATTATGTGCATGAAATAGCCTAGAGGCAAGAGAATCAATCCAGAAATTGTCAAGAGAGGGAAAAAATGATCAAGCAAACCCTTTATAACTCCCCCAGCATTCCCTCCCCATCCCTAAAGAGTGGAGGGGTTCAGATAATTGTAGGGATTGAAAACTAAAGAGCCCAAAGCCTGCAGAGCCCATCATGGCTTCATTATCTCCCCCAGGGTTGTGAGCGGGGCTCCTGGCTGCAGTCTTCACCTTGCAGAGCTGGAAGTGCTCGGACTGGAGCGTTTCCGGGATGTCGCTCTCCCGGTTCCCGGACTGCTGTTGCTGCGAGGAGGAGGAAGCCGAGGAGGAGGATGAGACGGCTGTCAGGCCGTCCAGCACCTTCCTGATGTTAAATTTCCTCATGGTCTCGGTGGCGGCGCTCCCTCTTCTTCTGTCTGTCGCCGCCTCAGCCCCCGGTTCACGGAGAGGGAAGCGGAGAGCCCTGCAGAGCAGGCGGCGCGGGGCGAGTGGCGGTGCCAGGCGAGTGGTGCTGTCCAAGCGGGTCCCCAATCCACAGGAGCAGGGAACCAGAAGCCAGGCGGCGGGCGGAGCCAGGCAGGCGGGGAGCTTCTCAACCGGCAGGGGAGCAGAGCTCCTAACGCAGGGGGAAGCCTGGGCGCGGTGCGGAGACGGGGCACCCCTGGAAGGTAAATCTGCTCCCCCCGCCTCCTCCTCTCAAGGCCTCGGATGACCCCCTCCCCCCGACCCGGCCCCCCTTCCTGCAGCTGCCGAGGCCCCGGACGCGCACACAGCCTTGGCCCCGCTCCTGGCCCTTCCCGTTGCCGAGGCCCCTAGCCCCCGCCTGAGGCTGCCTCTGGGTACAGCGGCGACGTGACAGCGACGGCCTCGGCCCCTCTCGCCCACCCTGCTCACATAGCGGTAGCGGCGGCCGCGCTGCTAGCCCTCCATGTGCCCCGGCCGCCCGCCGCAGTCCCTGCCGCTCACGCTCGCCCTTCCCTGGCTCAGCAGCAGCCGCCGCGCGTCAATTTCAATGCGGCGCGTGCCTCAGGAGCGAGCTCCTGGCTGCTGCTGCTGGCTGCCGGCCCGCCCCCCAACCACCATCCTCCGGCCCCTGCTCCAGCCGCCGCCACCCTCGTCTAGCCCTCTCGCCCCACAAGGCGGAAGCGCAGCGCCTGAGAAGCAGCTGCCACTGCTGCTGTCTGCCGCCGCTGCCTCCTCACACACCCAGCGGCGGCTCTGTAGAGCATGCGCGCAAAAGGCGCTGGCACCCGGATGTCAGAGTCCTCCCTACTCCTGCTCTGTAGGGAAGCTTGATGGCCCGGGGATGCCACCCCAGGAAGGGGTGCACGGGGGGATGGCGAAAGGCACCCTCTGAGCACAGGCAGAGCCAGAGGCTGTGGATGCCTGCTTTGAGTCCTCCGTGCAAACACCGCAACAACCTTCTGTCACTCTGATGTGGCACCGGGGATCAGATGGCAGGTGTCCAGAGGCTGTGGTTCCTTCCCTCTGTGTCTGTGTGGTATCAGTGGTTCAGCCATACCCACAGGTACTGGGGTAAGGCACTCATGGTTTAACCATACCTAGTTATGGTCATGAGTGGATAGCAGCTGTGGTGAAGCTGCTCACTATCTCTTCATAATTAACCCATCCACCTGGGGAGATGGACTAGACCCCCTGATGCTACAGATCTAGCTGCCACTTGATCTCAGGAAGGAGCTACATTACCAATGAACTTCCCTGTGTTCTTAGGAAGCAGCAATCAGCCAATAGCAACATGATCAGAGATCAATGGCAAAATTGTACTGTTCAAATCACTGAGAGCAGGATTGGTCCCAGAACTATTTACAGAATAGTAGCTAATATTTTTGCCTAATTACATATATTTTCGTACTACAGGTGCTTCACTGGTGTTCAAGGAAATGTAACTTGAAGCATAATGGAAGCTGGTTACAATCTTAACTATGGAGGAGCTACTGTTTCTCCATAACAAGTAAAGCAACTTAAATTACCATAAAAAAGTATTGGTAAGGGCTGTCCATCCTCATTCTATAAAGCATAAAATGATTGATGAGGTTAGGAAGACATTTCCTTTCATGGGTGCTATTTCACAACTGAACAATTTAGATGGGTGGAGCAGAGTTACACCTTTCTTTGAAATATCAGACATTGGCAATTATCAAATACAAAATATCAAAATAGACTCCATTTCTCTGTTGCAGTATGATAGTTCTTATCTCTCACTAGTAGGTCATATACACAACTATGAAGGATAATGTCATTGTCCTTGCCTCAAACATTAATTCTTTTATTTAAATTTTTTTTAAATATCTTCTGAAATGCAAATCATCCCCAGGTCTTCAGTTAGTGAATAAAGAGGGAAAATCTATTATAATTATGACTTATGAGGAAAATAATTTCAGGTCATAATTGCATGCAATCCTAGTAATGTTAGCCAGTGGCATTACCTATCTGTAACAAGAATACCTTAAGAATAGCATTAGACCAGCATTAACATAATATCTCTACATTATACATAGAATAGAAGTTTATTGGGGAAAAGCACAATAAATTTAAATGCACAGATTACATTGCTCTATAGCCAAAATGCTTCTGAAATAAATGTAGTCAAACTTTACTAATTCTGGGTCACTGAGAACGAAAATGATGCTTAAAATTGTTGATTGGCTCTAGTCTAGCTGTTGGGCTCCAGACTACAGCAGTGGAATCTCCTGGCAGGTGATGTTAGGGTTTCCATGTTCCGTGACCGTCAAAAGGATCTTGTCCCATTCTTCTTCATGGAAGGTGATCTTGTAGCCTGCAACAACATCGATGGTGTGATGGCAGCCCTCAACATCGTTCACGATCCAGATGAGTGGAGACTGTTCATTGATTCATCGAAGACGAGTCTTAAAGCTGTTTTGCTGCATAATGGCAATGTTTTGCCATCAATTCCAGTTGGTCATGCAGTCCATATGAAGGAAACCTATGACAACATGAAACAACTTTTGAGGTGCATAAACTATGACCAACATCAGTGGCAGCTTTGTGGCGATTTGAAGGTTGTCGCTCTCTTGCTTGGTCTGCAGACTGGATACACAAAGTACTGCTGTTTTCTCTGCGAATGGGATAGTCGTGCAAGAGATTCCCACTACATCAAGAAAGGTTGGCCACTCCGACAGTCATTGGAGCCTGGGAGGAAAAGTGTTCAGCATCCACCACTTGTTGAATCAAGGAAGATTTTGTTACCACCCTTACACATCAAGCTGGGTCTGATGAAGAACTTTGTCAAGGCCATTGACAAAACACAAGCAGCTTTCAAGTACCTCCGTGGAAAATTTCCAAGGTTAAGTGAAGCTAAGATAAAGGAAGGTGTCTTTGTTGGTCCTCAGATTCGTGAACTTCTTCGAGATGATGCATTTGACCATGCACTGCGTGGCAAGGAAAAGACGGCATGGAAAGCCTTCCAGTTAGTGGCAATAAATTTTCTCGGAAACAACAAGGCAGACAACTACAGGTTGTTGGTGGAAAACCTCCTCAAGGCATACAAAAGCCTTGGTTGCAACATGTCACTAAAGATACATTTTTTGCACTCTCATCTAGATTTTTTTCCACCGAACTGCGGAGCAGTGAGCGACGAGCACAGCGAGCGATTTCACCAGGACATTGCAACAATGGAGAAATGCTATCAGGGCAAATGGAGCCCATCAATGCTTGCAGACTATTGCTGGACAGTGACAAGAGATGCTCCATTTAATGAATACAAGAGACAAGCCAAGAAGCGCCGAGTAGACACTGAATAGGACTAAACTATGTACATAATAGTTTTTTGCCTTTTGTTTCATAATAAATTTTATTTATATAACCCTTTTGCTGATTTTTAAAGTGTTACATAAACAGGACAGGTGAAATATTATCATGTAAAGCAACCATAAACACATGAAAAGACCTAGGTTTACAATTTATGATTAAAACTCTACTATCTACACAATATACATAGACATAAAATGTAAAAACTTAAATATCTTAGAAACAGTAGCCAATCAGTTGTTTTAATTGTCATATTTGAATTCAGCACATCAAATTACATAATAAATACCACATTTTATCTCTGAAGCAGACGACTTCTCAAAAATTGTAGACCAGTGTTATATATATAAGGGTTCCTCTTAGTCAACCTGAATGTGGCATAGCAGTGGGGGTGCAGGTGTTGTACAACTTGAAAAGATTATCTCATGGATTCTCCATGGCATCTCTAAGGTAACAGAAATGAAACTTCTATTCATTTTTGCCCTGGGATTATTAATTAACTCAGTAAGTCAATTTGGAGCTGTATGCCAAGCAGGTCTATGTTGCATGTGTAGTTGGGAAAAGCTAAGATAGTTCTCATAGTTTTAGAAAATGGTTGACAGTCCTTAACTGAAACAGTTGCTTCCTTACATTACCTGTGAGAAGAGAGAGTTGAACATTGGAGTTCCTCAAATCACTCTCAAAGGAGTGCTCTCAGTTGACCCAAGAGATGGCATGAGTCTGTTGGAAATATTTAACAGAAATAGGCTTAGATAAGGGCCAGGATACATTTTGTATAAAACATTAATGTTTTGTTGTTGTTTTGTTCCTGTTTATAAAACAAATTCTGTTCCTTTTCTAAAATATGTAGGTAGTTCCAACTCCTATTTTATTATCCATTGCTCTTATACATTGTTAGTCCATATTTTTTAAGTTTAAGTTTGATTTCCTGCATCTTCTGACAATTGTTTATATTATAAACAAAAAACTGTTGCAAAGACTTAGGCTTCTAAGTAATTTTACTTTAGGGTTGTGAGTGGTCCCACTGTGTTCACATTGACAGCCCTAAGCTTGCAAATACTTAACCATGACTTTAACTTTACTACTGTGAGCAGTGTCTTTGAAGTTAATAGGACTATTCACGTGTTATGCTCTGATGCACCCCAGAATAGTAATCTAAAAACACAAAAAAAACCTGAAGCAGGACACAGAGGTAGATTGTCAATCAAAACCTGTAATAATCATGAACTGGTGAAGTCAGCAACAATCTGAACAAAACATGATGACAGTCTGAACAGCAGGTAGGTAGCAGGAAAACAGGAAAGGGAACAGGAAATAGGAAGCAGAAAGGCAACACACACACACCAGTCATCACATTACAGTAGTAAAGTTAAGAATGTGCCTAAGTGTTTGACACTTTGAGGCCTGTATAATCATTTTTTCCTACTATAGTCACCTTCATTTCCTGACCCTGTCTACTGTGTGCCCTCCAGTTATGTACTAGTGTCTTTAAGAATATGGTAAGGTCTTTGGAGCAGAAACTGTTTTGCTGTGTTTTTAATACAACACCCAGCACAAGAGGACCCTGATTCTGACAGACGTCTCTCAGAGCTACTGTAATACAAATAATAAATTATAATAATATATGCAGTTGTTGCTATTTTGTGTAGTCTTCCCCACCCCACCCCACTCACCGCCTCTATGACTGATGCCTGTCACCAACTTAACTCTTCCTGCTACCTTAACTTCTGCTCCCATTGAAGTCAATGGCAAAACTCCCATTGATTTCCATGGGAGCAAGAGTAGGCCTTTCATTTTATAGTGCAGCAAACATCTTCCTTATCTCTTCTCTCAAGCTTTAGTTTCAGTATTTCAAAGCTTCCTCCCTCCCTGCTCCTCTTACCCAATAACCACATCCTCTCTTTGCAAACCAGACTGACTCTGTCCAACCTCCTCTTTGCGCCCTGCTCAGACTTTTCTGCCCCTGATGTCTGAACTCTCTTTCCAATGTTTGACACTCCAGTCCCAGTCAGGGACATCATTTGCTATGGGGCAAGAGGGCAGTTGTCCCACCCTCTGACTTTGGTTTGTCCCCTCTCCAGATTTTTCATAGCTCCATATGCTCCATTGTGTCTTCCAGTCCTCTTCACCCAACTCTGCAGGATATAATGTAATCATATATAATGCTCCACATGCTGTCACAGCTTTGACCACTCCACCCCACTCTGAATTATTCTGAAATGATACTCCTGGTCCCGGTTCCAAATCTTTTACCTGGGGATGGGGCAACCAGACCAGGTTTCGTGCAAGATCCTTGGGCTCACCCCAACCGTCACAGAATCCTGTGGCTTGGTTGCTACGGCACCCTCTGTTGAAGTGAGCAGAATTTCACTCAGCCTAACACTGCATTATAAGGGGTCTTATACATTCCTCATCTGGGGCCCTTTAGCTTTACTGTCTTCAGCTAAAGACTCACTCGTCTGCTGCCCTTGGAAAGGGAAGAAGGAGCTCTCTTGCTCAATACTGAATGCTCCACTCTTCAGTTATAAGAACTCAAACTCTTCTTTTATCTCCATAATAAACTGAAGATTTTATCTCAAATTTTCTGTTCCTAGAAAGGGACTCTCCTTCCATGGCCTTATTTATATTTAAATCCCCAGACTACTTTGAATTATAACCTTCTTTATTATGGAAAAATTCTGCTGTACTGGTATAAATCTGAACTAATACCACGAGATCACTGGAGCTACTCTGAATTTACATTAGTATAATAGAGCAGACCTTCACTCTACATTAGCACAATAACACTTTGATTCCATAATGTAGATTATTTAACTATTTTAATTTTTTATAGGTATTTTTATTTTTTCTTATTACTTCACAATGGAATATTGTAAAAAATACTTAATATATTTTACACATTCGTCTCCAAAAAAGTCTTTGGCTTTCCTCATTGTATATTACCGATAATACATACAGTTTTTTATTCCCTTAGTTAAATATTGCTGTTTAAATCTCCATCTCATTTTCAGTAGATGAGTACCGTATCAATAAAGGTAAGTTATTTTGAAGAAATATTTAAAACCCAGATCTGCTTTCTACATTTTCATAATTGTCAATCACTTCTTCAGTTCCTAAAGTAAGGTTTTCTTAGCAGCACATTCTTCTGGCTTGACTGAGCCACTCCTTTAATTCTATCACTGTCCAAAGAAGTAATTTATTTTTCTGCTTATCCAAATCTTCCTTGGCCAGTGAAAGCACTTAATTAATTTCCTTCCAATGTTGTTCTAAGAATGCACAGTACTCTTTCTTTTGTTTACGTAGTCTAGGAATCGGTAACCTTTCAAAAGCGGTGTGCTGAGTCTTCATTTATTCACTCTAATTTAAGGTTTTGCATGCAAGTAATACATTTTAACATTTTTAGAAGGTCTCTTTCTATAAGTCTATAATATATAACTAAACTATTGTTGTATGTAAAGTAAATAAGGTTTTTAAAATGTTTCAGAAGCTTCATTTAAAATTAAATTAAAATGCAGAATGCAGATGCTAATCATTTAGTTGTATCCTTTGCCCTGTCTTTTCCTTGCTGAGTTTCCGACATCTGGCATGTATTTGGATACTTTAAGCTGCACGCAGGCTTTCTGAGTGATCAGTTGTTAACGCTCCAAGAGGAACAGAGGACAGATTTCATGTTGTGAAAATACCTGTTCACACAGTATGTGTATCCAATGCTGATCTCATAGCTATAGTTACTCCCACGTTTTACATACAGCATTCCTAATAATACAATGCAGAATGGTATTAGCCTTTTTACAAACTGCATCACATGGTTGACTTGTATTCACTTTATGATCCACTATAATCCACAGATTCTGTTCAGCAGTACTAGTGCAAAGCCCAAGTTATTCCACATGTTAGTGGTGTCATTTGATTTTTTCTTACTAGTGAAGTATTTTGCACTTGTCTATTGAATTGATCTTGTTGATTTCAGACCAATTCTCCCATTTGTCAAGATCATTTCTTGTATGGTTCGCTTATCTGTCCTTCATAGACCAAGTATGCATGAATCTTTCCTACCACAAAGACAGAAGAATTAATTCTTTAGAAGTATAGTTGTATGATAGAGAAATAATGCATTTTGTTACCCCATGCATTCTACATGCAAGATATCAAATTAACTCAGTTGTCCCTAGGAAGGAAACACCGATTGGGTCACCTAAG
Organism: Chelonoidis abingdonii; assembly: GCF_003597395.2. NCBI lineage: Eukaryota > Metazoa > Chordata > Testudines > Testudinidae > Chelonoidis > Chelonoidis abingdonii. The sequence continues at coordinate 115,948,772 of NC_133771.1, read as the reverse complement.
GCCTATAAACAATGATATTACACATTGGGCAGTGGAGAGCCAGAGTAAATACTGGATGTTCATCCAATAAGAAACAAAATGATCATTGTTTTAACAGAAATGGCGGAACTGGTCTGAATCACATCGCAGTATGGATTCATGACGTACATCTGACGAATCGCTGAGAGATATTAAATTTAAATCATAATAGATGGAATAACTGGTCAATGGCTATCAACTCGCACCACCTGGTAGGATTAATAGATGACATAAAGTGAATAACAATCAACCATGTGAGCAGTTGTAAAAAAGAATGTCTAAATTACCACTCGAGTATTAAGGAAGCGTAGTAAACGAGGGACTAGAGAGACCACATACCTGTGGAACAGGTATTTCACACGACATCAGAGCCCGGATAACTGAATCAACCAACAGGCAGCTTTTAAATACAAATATCATGCATGATCGTCAGCTAAGCCATCAAATCTCTTTTCATTATATGAATCGCAGCATCTGAAACATTATAAACCATATTTAATTGTATGAGTTTGATATACATATAGGATCTTGAGTAGAAAGAGACCTTCTAAAAATGTATTACTTCATAGCAACTCATTAAATAAAGAAGGAAGTAAATAAATGAACTCAGCACAACCGACTATTAAGAGTCTACCCGAGAGACTTACGGGTAAACACAGAAACGAGTAACAAATGTGGCTATACTTAGAACATCTGATCAGGAATAATAAGCATGCTTCATCTGGGCCAGGATCAGATTCGATCGAAATAAAGATTTCACTTCTGACAGAGTCTTAGATTTCACAGGAGTCGGTGACTACAGTCACTTAAGATGGTTGCGCTAGAAACCTTACTTTAGAACTGAAGAGTGATTGACAAGTACGGTGAAAACTAGATCTGGATTGAATAAATATATATCTTCATGGAGAGCATATCTTATATCGCTTTTCAAAATTATATTACGATATAGTCACTGCTACTTTATATATATATATTACAAACTAAATTGCTTGTAATGAAATAAGATAGTATTTTCATATACTATCAATACTGGTAGTGCAAATCTCTTATGTGAAAGTCAAACTTACAAATGTGAATTTTGGTGTTCAATAACTGCACTGAAAACAAACATGTAAAACTTAATACTAATATCCACTCAGTCCTACCCTGTTCAGCAATCACGAAGACAAACAAGTTTGTTTACATTTATGGAGAACTGCGCCCACGGTCATTGTACAAGACACCTGAAAATGACAGGTGTATTGTAAATAAGGTGTATTGCAAAACAGGGTGTGCATGGCACGTGTAGTTGCTAAGTATTTATATGCCAGGTATGCTAAACATTTGTATATACCTTCATACTCTGGCCACCATTCCAGAGAACATACTTCCATTCCGATGATACTTGTTATAAAATTAATGCTTTAATTACATTTGTGACAGAACTCCTTGGGGGAGAATTGTATGTCTCCAGCTTTGTTTTACCTGCATTCTGCCATATATTTCGAGTTATGGCAATTGCAGATGATGACCCAGCACATGTTGTTGGTTTTAAGAATACTTTCGCTGCATATTTGACAACATTCAAAGAAGGTACACTTATGTGAGATTTCTAAAAGTAGCTACAGCCCTCAACCCAAGGTTTAAGAATCTGAAGGGCCTTCCAAAATCTGAGAGGGTCGTCGGGTGACCAGATGTCCCAATTTTATAGGGAAAGTCTCGATATTTGTGGCTTTGTCTTATATAGGCTCCTATTACCCCCTCACCCCTTGTCCTAATTTTTCACACTTGCTGTCTGGTTACCCTAGAGGGACGAGGTGTGAAGCATGTTTTCAGAAGTCTTAAAAGAACAACAGTCTGAAGTGCAAACTACAGAACCCAAACCACCAAAAAAGAAAATCAACCTTTTGTTGGTGGCATCTGACTCAGATGACGAAAATGAATGTGCGTCAGTCTGCACTGCTTTGGATTGTTATTGAGCAGAACCCATCATCAGCATGGAAGCATGTCCTATGGAATGGTGGGCGAAGCATGAAAGGACATGTGAATCTTTAGCATATCTGGCACATAAATATCTTGCGATCCTGGCTACAACAATGCCATGTGAATGCCTGTTCTCACTTTCAGGTGACATTGTAAACAAGAAGTGGGCAGCATTATCACCTGCAAATGTAAACAAACTTGTTTGAACGATTGGTTAAACAAGAAGTAGGACTGAGTGGACTCGTAGGCTGTATTTTATGTAGTTGGGGTTTTTTTTGTCCAGTTATTTTTTGTATATAATTCTACATTTGTAAGTTCAACTTTAATGATAAAGAGATTGCACTACAGAACTTGTATTAGGTGAATTGAAAAATACTATTTCTTGTTTTTTTTACAGTGAAAATATTTGTATTAAAAATATAAAGTGAGCACTATACACTTTGTAATCTGTGTTCTAATTGAAATCAATATATTTGAAAAAGTAGAAAACATCCACAAATCTGTAAACAACTGATATTCTATTATTGTTTAACAGAGCAATTAATTGCACAATTAACAATATTAATCGCAGAACTAATAGTGATAAATGTTTTTTAATTGCTTGACAGCCCTATTATCAATAGTAAACATGCATTTTACTAGAATATATTGCTTTCATAATTAGGTCTATTTTAATGCAGATTTAAAACATTAATATATTAATGAAAAGTTGAAATTACATTAGAGAAGTGAGCACATACTGTACTTCTCTAGTGGCCCAGTGTTTGCATTAAAAGTTGTCCTGAATAAGAATTAGGTCTCAGTCCTGCAATCTTAGCAGGCAAAATACCCACTAAAGGTAATGGAAGTTTTGTCCACACAAAAAACGGCAGGATCATACTTCATCATTTTTATGAATGAGCATTGTTTCATATTTATCAATCATAGAGGTTGTGTTGTATCGTATTTGCCACATAAGTACCACACAATGAGATGAAATATAGTCTGTCTCCATTTAAAAGGAAGTAATATATTGTAAGTCAAATGAGCAACAGCCTTATAACAGTCATATAAGGATGAAATATGATTATCCGCCAAGTGAGGAGGATTTTCTGACTAAATAAATTAAACTTAAAATACGGCCAACAAAAATAATTTATGTACTCCTAAACACAATTATAGTGCTACAACTTTGAAAATGGCTTTCCTGTATAGTGCTCAATGCATGTACAGTATTTTACATAAAGTGTACAATTCCAAAGACTCTTTCATCAATGAGTCATTGTAAATGACTACCCACCTACAAGATTAAAAAAAGTGCTTCATTTTTACAACTGTCATAGTAATAAAAACACATCTCATGGAAGGTGTCGTATTGTATTGTAGATTCAAAATTTAGACAAGTATACATATGTCAATCAAGTATTTTTCATTATTTCATTTAGGTATATGGGTCTTACATCTAGAATATATATAAGCAGTGATCACTGGAATGCTGCTATTTATTTCCAACACTCTATAACGACTACATAACTGACAGTGGGGGAGGTCTAGGTTGGATATTAGGAAAAACTATTTCACTAGGAGGGTGGTAAAGCACTGGAATGGGTTACCTATGGAGGTGGTGGAATCTCCATTCTTAGAGGTTTTTAAGGCCTGGCTTGACAAAGCCCTGGCTGGGATGACTTAGTTGGCATTGGTTCTGCTTTGAGCAGGGCGTTGGACTAGATGACCTCCTGAGGTCTCTTCCAACCCTAATTTTCTATGATTCTTTGAACACTCCTTTCTAATAAAATAACACAGTACAAAACTTTTTAGGATGAGTAGACATGTTATTTCTGAGCAAAGAAAGTTACTGGTAAAATGGAGTAAGCACTGTAACTTGTATTATAAGTTCTTATTCTGCCCTCATCACTGTAATATCTGAGTGCCTTCTAGTAGTGCATTAAGTGACATGACTAACATCTATTATGTGCAGTGTGTTCTTTGTCTCAGTCTCTGGAGAGAATTGTTTGCAGTGCAGTGTGTTGTTTTTGTTCGTACACACTGCTATGTGTTTATATAAAAGAAGGGAAGGTTGAAGTAATAATGGTGAGTTCGTGATGGTTCTTAGTTCTTTAAGGGACCCTGTAAAATGTATTTGATGCAAAAATTAGAATTTTGTAAAAAAATACGCATTAAAAAACCACAAAACCAAAAGAAAAGTTTTTTTAAATAACCCCATCCCCAAAAAATAAAGAAGGAAGAAGTTTTTTCTAAACAAATATTCTCTTACAGTGTTTGAAGCCCAAGCATTGGACAAGAGGGAAACTTTCCAGTTTATTTTCATTGTGGGAAATACAAGGTAACAAAAGAGTAGACAATGAAAAGTAAAATAGATTCTGCATTCTTTTTTAAAATATAATCAGAGAAGGATTTTTCCACCACTACACATGTTGATTAATACCTTACTCCTCAGGTAGTTCTACTGAAATAATAGAAAATAGACCAATGTCAATATATGAAATCCTCCCCAAACCACACAAACTTTGACTTTCCTACTATCTAATACAAACTACTCAACTAAGAATCGCCTGGGAAAAAAGATGAGCTTTGCAGCAGGACCTGAAGGTCAGCAAATTTGGGCTTTAGTGGATTAACAGAGAAAACATGTTCCAGAACCGAAGATCTTTCAGTGAAAATATTCTGCCTCTAGCCCCTTCCTGTTTCAACCAGACGGCTGTTAGTCTGAGCACTTCATTGGATCTCAACTGTAATGGTACTATATGGGGATAGAGGCATATACCAAAGACAATTAAATTATATATAATTCTCACTTGGTTACAGATTCTTGTCTTTTGAATTGTTCCGATCATTGTCTCTGTCCCCCAGTTAGTTCTGTTTGTTCATATGATAACATGTGGATACTTTAAAGCTGGGGATAACAGTACGAGTAATTGTTAGTGGTTTATGAAAACTTTTGGAAATATATTTGATACAGAAGAGTGGAAAGGCATAATTTTGCATGCAAATTTGAGAACTTTCCACTGACATGGAAACGTGCATCTGCTATATCAGTAGATATCAGGTAATCATCAGGGAGATACGACAGGCCTTTAGTGATGCCATCCTGTCCTGGTTTTTCTTCTGTTGCACTGTCCATTCTTTCTGCCTCTTTCGGTCAATTCTTATTCTCTTTCTCACTTTCAGTGGGAGGTATCTCAAGTCACTGTCCTTGCCCTTTACCCCCTGTCTCCAGTCAATCTCATCCATTTAGATGGTTACAACTGCCATCTCTATGACTGATTTTCAAGTTTCTGTCTCCTTCCATCCAATCCTGAGTCTCAGCTCATCTATGTGATGTTTCATTGTCATCTTAATGCCTCACCTTAACATAACATGTTAATAATCAGACTACTGAGTTCAATTCCCAAACCTGCTCTATTTTCCCCCTCGTCTATTACAGTTGAAAACCCCACCTACCATGCCATCACTCAGGTCAACAACATGGATGGTAGTTTTGATACTCCCATCTCCCTTGTTCCACACAGTTAAGCCAGGTCCAAATCTTGCCTCATCTTCCTCTCCAGTATCATCAAGATCCACCTTTTCTCCCACTCCTAACACATCTATATTACTCATTCAGGCGCTCATATCCTACATCCACTACTGTAATCTCTCTCCAACCTCCCTAAAATCCATCTTGCCTCCCAGGCCATATAAAATGCTGCAGTGCAAGTTATCTTTCTTGCTCATCTTTTGATCATGTCACTTCCTCTCTTTGAATCTCCCACTGACTCCCCATCTGATATTACATCAAATTCAAGCATCTTGTCAACACTTTCAAAGTTCTATATACCTCTAACCCTCCTTACATGTTCAAATTCACATTTGCTGCTAAAGTTCTTACCTTTCATCACTTGTTTGTCACCTTCTCCCATAAGCACTTCAGTGTCTTCTTCCATGCTGCCCCACATGCATGGTATGACACTAGCAGACTAGGTGCCAGCTCGTGCCAAGGCCCCTAGACCTCACAGAACACTGACAAGTGCATAGCTAGAAATCTGTCTGGCTCACCTGTGTGTTAGCAGAGTTAAAATAGATGTTACGTTGATAAAAATGTTTTCAGTGTTTAGACTTGATGAAATGCTTGTAGGATGTTGAATGTATTGATCTCACTTATAACATCCATAGCCCATGGCAAAAAATTATATTGAGTGTTTGCATTGTAAACCTCTGTAATTGTGTGACTCACCAAACAGGAAAGAAGCATTACTTAGTGTAAAGCACTGGTGCTGCACACAAAATGGCCCTCTGAAACCCTCTGAGCCATTGTGAAACATCAACAAACAAAGACTTTGTTGATTGCCCTGCGACACTCTGTACCTCAGAGTGGCACCCTGGAACCCCCATATTCACCGCTTCTTATAATTATGGTGTATTTTATACAAAGTATGCCTTGTGAGGTATTGTTTTAAATATCTTGATTTTTTAACATTAATATCCTGTTAGATTGTATGTGCTATCACTATATGTGAAGCTATTAAGTTTTGTTATGTGTGAGTAACTGAAATATGTTGTGAGGTTGGGAACACCCACAACCAGCCTTTCAGGAACAAAATGGAGTAGCCAGACATGCTGATGGCGCATTAAAAGGAATCCACTTTACCAATAGTCATTCCAGAAGACTTCTCAGAGAGAGCACGTAGACAATGGAGACTGCTTCTGATCCCCATGTCACAGCAAAGATCTTCCCAGCAAGCTGGAATAAATTATAAAAGAAAGGAAGTGACATCATCACTTGGCCGCTTCCCCACCCCTCCGAACTCAACACCTGGAAAAAAACATCTGGAGGACAAAGATTTTGAACTGGGGAAGGATGGTCCCAAGCTGGAAGGCAGTTCCAACCTGTATATTGATGATCTGTGACCTGTTTGTACCATCTGTCAGGGTGAGACACTGCTTGATTCAAATCCTGTTTAGTTTGTAGAACTCAGATTTTGAATTTGTTTATTTCTTAGGTAACAAACTTTGATTTCTATGCTTGCCACTTATAATCACTTAAAATCTCTTTCTGTAGTTAATAAATCTGTTTTATATTTTACCTAAAACAGTGTTTTTTGGTTGAAGTCCTTAGTAAATTGCAGCTCAGTTTACAAAGGCTACTGTGTGTCCTCTCCACATTGCGGGAGGGGCAGACTGGGTGATGAACTTACACTGTCCAGGCTTCTGACCAATGTAAGACAGTACAGTTCTGGGGTGCAAGGTTGGAAAGCTGGGGGAAATTGGCTGGAGCCTTCCTGTTGATGGTTCGTGAGTGCCTCAGATCATTCATGTCACTCAGTTGGGTGTGTCCCTGCCTGCAGATGGCTGTGTAAGTGCAGTGCCTGTAAGAGGTTTCTGGCTTAACACAGCATCACAGTGTGAGGGATACCCCAGGTTGGTGGGACAGGCGAATCATAAGTCCCACATCCAGGTTGCACCTGGAGGACCTCATCATATGCTCACCACACATACCCATGAAGAGGAGAGAGGTGCTGACACTTGTTCTATCAGTGTGAACTCTGAGGGAAGGGAATAAAAATGCCTAACCAGAAGGAACTGTATCAACATGCTGCTTAGAAATATTGCCCTCTCTAAACTCCAAGTGTAGATGTGCAGCACCCCCGCTGCACCTCCTGCTAATTAGCACTTTTTCCATCCAGGAGCATCCGCTGCAGGCCGATGATCTACCTGTCTTCTGGCTCCATGTCCCTCCCTGGACCTCAGTGCCTCTTTTAACTGGGGTGCTGCCCTCTGGCAGTCCCCCACCAATTTGGGTCTCCTCTCCCTGGGGAACCCCCAACCCACTATTCCCACTTTGCCTCAGTTTTGGCTATTGCCTAGTTTCCATCTAGCCCCCGTTCACTGGGGCAGACTACAGTATCCACCACTCATCATAGGTGGAGGGGTTTGGACCTGCTGCCTTTGCCTACCTCTTGGGCTGCCCCCTGCATCCCCCAGTACCTCTTGGCTTTATGCTAGGCCACAGCCTGGAGCTTTCTAGGCAATAGCTCCTCTGCCTTTCCCCAACCCTGCTCCACTGGTTCCCTGTGTCTAACTCCCTACAGCCAGGCCCTTCTCCCTCTACAAGCAGAGGAAGACTACGTGGGTGCCTGGCTCACTGCCTTTTTATACAGGCCAGCTGTGGCCTGATTAGGGTGTGACCCAGCTGCAGCCACTTCCTCAATCAGCCCAGCCTTTAGAGCTGCAGCTTTCAAGCCCTCCTGGGCTGCTTTTTAAACCCTTCAGGGCAGGAGTGGGTTGCTAACCTGTTACACTAAGCAGAATCAGGGATCTCCAAAACTGCTCAGCTTGGGTTAGCCTAAAGGGCATATAAAGCTTGTATATTAAAGCATTTTCTATTACTTTTTGAAACCAAAGACTAACTCATTTGTGTATGTATGTTTACCTGCTTTAACCTTGTATATAACTCTCATTTCCTTTTCATAGTTAATACATCTTTAGTTAGTTTATTATAGTATTGACTACAAGTGTTGTCTTTGGTGTGAGATCTAAGGTGCAATTGACCTTGTGTAAGTGACTGATCCTTTGTAACTTGGATAACTTCAATATTTTTGTGACTTTTGGTGTAAGGGACCATTTATCACAAAGGCAAGCTTGCCTAGTTGGGAAGATAGACCAGAGTACACAAGTGGACTGTCTGTGACTCCATGTTAAGCCTATTTTAGTGCTTGAGGAGTTAACACTTGATACTTGGTTGCTGAAATCTAAGTATAGAATACACAACCAATTTGGGGTTTGTGTCCTGTTTCTTGATAATCTGCCCTGAGGTTGGCACTCATGGTCTTAGAATCATAGAACTGAAGGGACCTTGAGGGGTCATCTAGTCCAGTCTCTTGTGCTCATGGCAGGACTAAGTATTATCTAGACCATCCCTGCAAGGTGTTTGTCTAACCTGCTCTTAAAAGTCTCCTAGGCAATTTAACCACCCTGACAGGAAGTGTTTCCTAATGTACAAATGTACAACCTAAATCGCCCTTGCTGCAATTTAAGCCCATTGCGTCTTGCTCTATCCTCAGAGGTTAAGAAGAACAATTTATCTCCCTTCTCCTCCTTGTAACAACCTTTTACGTACTTGAAAACTGTTATCATGTCCCCCCTTCAGTCTTCTCTTCTCCACACTAAACAAACTCAGTTTATTCAATCTTCCCTCACAGGTTGTGTTTTCTAGATCTTTTATCATTTTCTGTTGCTCTTCTCTGGACTTTCTCCAATTTGTCCACATCTCTCCTGAAATAGAGTGCCCAGAACTGGACACAATACTCCACCTGAGGTCTAATCATCACGGAGTAGGTCGGAAGAATTTCTTCTTGTGTCTTCCTTACAACACTCCTGCTAATACATCCCAGAATGATCTTTGCTTTTTTTGCAACAGTGTTATGCTGTTGACACATATTTAGCTTGTGATCCACTATGACTCCCAGTTCCCTTTCTCATAATACTCCTTCCTAGGCAGTCGTTTCCCATTTTGTATGTGTGCAACTGATTGCTCCTTCCTCAGTGGAGTCCTTTTCATTTGTCCTTATTGAATTTCATCCTATTTACTTCAAACCATTTCCCCAGTTTGTCCAGATCATTTTGAATTTTAATCCTATCCTCTAAAGCACGTGTAATCCCTCTCAGCTTGGTATCATCCACAAACTTTATAAGTGTACTCCCTAAGCCATTATCTGAATCACTGATGAAGATATTCAATAGAATCGGATCCAGAACTGATCCCACTTCATATGCTCTTCCAGCTTGACTGTGGACCACTGATAACTACTCTGTGGGAATAACTGGTTTCCCAACCAGTTATGCACTCACTTTGTAGTAGCTCCATCTAGGTTGTATTTTCCTAGTTTGTTTATGACAAGGTCATGTGAGACAATGTCAAAAGCCTTACTAAAGTCAAGCTATACCACATCTACCACTTCTACCCATCCACAAGGCTTGTTGCCCTGTCAAAGAAAGCTATTAAGTTGGTTTGACATGATTTGCTCTTGAGAAATCCATGCTGGCTGTTACTTATCACCTTATTGTCTTCTAAGTGTTTGCAAATTTATTGCTTAATTATTTGCTCCATTATCTATCTGAAGTTAAGCTGACTGGTCTGTGATTCCCCGGGTTGTCCTTATTTTCCTTTTTATAGATTGGAATTATATTAGCTCATGTACCACTCTTGACAGCTGGGCACATGGTACAAGCTTCCTGAGCTTATCTGCTAGGCTTCTACTCTGTCTGCACTTAAATCCCTCTCACATACCCAGTTCTGCTTTGATATCTCCAGTGAAACATATTAACATGTATATTAAATGAAAAAAAGATAAAAATGTTATTCCCCATTCAATTTGTTTATCTCTCTATCTGATTGTGAACTCCTTGGGACACAGACTACTTCTATTTATCTATCTGGAATGCACCTAAAATATAGTTAACACTACCACAAATAAGTACATAAATAAATACTTATAATGATGAATATATTTGTAATAGTGACAGAACTGATAGTGACAGATCCAAAATCTATATCCCTAAGGCTTGAAAACCTTTTGACATCTATGGGAAACTTTCTTATATGAGGGGGATTGAAATGACTCCTTCTGAAACAGTTTTATACACTTAGTTATCTGCACTGTTCAAAGACTCTCTGACTTGGACATCACAAAGAGTGTCAAGAGGAGCACTAAACATTTCTAACTCTGGTTCTATCTCTATGGGTCCTGTTTTATCTGCAGGGCATAGTGTATGGTCATGTTTATAATCTTTTATTTGGTATTGGAGACATATATATAATCAGATTGTTGGCTCTTCATTGTATTCAGAACAATTTGAGAATTTTTTTTCTAAGATATCCTTGATTGTAATAAATTAGAACTGGAAATTAAGGAATTTTTTGGGCCAGACCTAAGACTATAGTTGCCTCCTGTGTACACTTGAGGTATACCTACACCACCGTTATGACTGTGATTGCCGTACTCTAGCTAGCTGAGTAGAAATGAGGATGCCATGGTGCAGGATTTGGTACAGACAGCACAAGTCTGCCTGACCTCCCCACCCCCACCCCCCAGATATGTGCTTCCTTGTGCAGCTCCTGATGAAGCCCACACCATAGTGTCCTCAATTCGATTTTTAGTGAGCTAACTAGAATACAGCTAGCACAATCATATCCATGCAAGCTGCCTTTCATGCCACCAGCTGCAACATAGACATTTCCATAGTTCTCATTTCTTGCGGCTCTGAATACAAAAAGAGTATTTCTGAAACTTTCTTAGGCTAAAGGGATAAAAGTAATTCTTAAACCTGTCTGAGGTTTTGAAATCACTCTTGCCTGTTTTGTAAGGAAGACCCCTTAATTCATTACTTCTTGGAACAGGTATTTCTAGAGGTACAAAAAGAGAAGCTATGCTTGAGTTAGCCCTAAATAACACAGAAGAGTTATATCAAGAAATAGCTATAGTGATAGAGTGACCACAATAAAATTAGATTTCACATCCTTGGGGCAATCAAATCAAACACTGGTATTATGGTACTACACTTCAGAAAAGGAAATTTTTTTAAAAAAAAGGTGCTCAAAAAAGTCTAGGGTTGCCCATCTTTCTACTCTCACAAAACCAAACACCCTTGCCCCGCTTCTTCTCCGAGGCCCCACCCCTGCCCTGTCCCTTCTCTGAGGTCCTGCCACCTGCTCACTCCACACACACCCCTGTCGCTTACTCTCCCTGTCCCAACTCACTTGCTCATTTTCACCGGGCTGGCTCAGAGGGTTGGGGTGCAGGTGGAGGTGAAGGCTCTGGTTGGGGGTACAGGCTGTAAGCTGGGGCCAGGGATGAGGGGTTTGGAGTATGGGAGGGGACTCCTGGCTAAGGCAGTGGGTTGGAGTGTGGGAGGGAGTATAGGCTCTGGACTGGGGGTGCAGGTTCTGGGGTGGGGCCAGAAATGAGGGGTTCAGGGTGTGGCAAAGGGGCTCTAGGCTGGGACAGGAAGTTGTGTATGCGGGGTGGTGAGGTCTCAGGCTGGGGATGCAGGCTGTGGGGTGGGGTGGGGGGGATGAGGGATTTGGGATGCAGGAGGGGGATCTGGACTGGATCAAGGTTCAGGCAGGAGGGGTGGATCAGGCTGGGCAGGGCGGTTGGGGCACAGGGGCAGGGGTGCTCCAGACTGTGGTGCCTGGTGGGATGGGCCTGGGGTGGGGATGGGGATGAGGAGATTGTGGTATAGAAGGGTGCTCTGGGAATGGGACCATGGGGTTCAGAAGGTGGAATGGGGCTCAGGGCTGGGGCAGGGGATTGGGGATGTGGTGGATGTGAGGGCTCCAGCTGGGGGTGCTGGCTCTGGGTTGGGGCCAGGGATGAGGGATTTGGGATGCAGGAGGGGGCTCCAGGCTTGGATCGAGGGGTTTGGAGGGCAGGAGGGGGGAATCAGGGCTGGGGCAGGAGGTTGAGGTGTGGGGGAGGGGGAGTGAGAGATCTGGGGGTGTGAGCTCTGGGGTGGGGCTGGGGATGATGGGTTTGGGGTGCAGTAGGGTGCTCCAGGTTGGGACCGAGGAGTTCGGAGGGCGGGAGGAGGATCAGGGCTGGAGCAGGAGGTTGGGGTGCGGTAAGGGTCAGGAGTGCAGGCTCTGGGCAGCACATACCCCAAACAGCTCCTGGAAGTAGTGAAATGTTCTATCTGTGGCTCCTATGCAGCAGTGTGGCCAGGTAGCTCTGCACGCTGCCCCCGCCGCAGGCCTCTGTAGTGCCCCTGCCCCTATAGTGGCCCTGCCCCTGTAGTGGCCATGGTTCCCAGCCAATGGGAGCTGCAGAGCCAGCGCTTGGGGCGGGGGCAGTGTGCAGAGTCCCCTGGCTTCCCCTACATGTAAGAGCCAGAGGTGAGACGTGCTGCTGCTTCCAGGAGCTGCATGGGGCCATGGCAGGTAGGGAGCCTGCCATAGCACCACTGTGCTGCCAGCCAAACTTTTAGCGGCCTGGTCAGCAGTGCTGATTGGAGCCGCCAGGGTCCCTTTTCAACCAAACATTCCAGTGGAAAACTGGACACCTGCAACCCTAAAAAAGTCCTTAATGTCAGAAAGGCATAACATTAAAATCCTATACTACAGGCTACTTGAGCATTCTATAATAGTCACGGAAGGGATGCACACATCAAAAGAATAAAGAAGCAAAGAAAGCAAGTAAAAATCCAGTACAGTTAAATAGCAAGATTCAAGAATGTGAGCCAAACATCACCATCATTAATATTACTGTAGTGACCTAGAGCTTGTCAGCTAAATAGTAGATAAAGGAAAACTGGTAGACCTGCTTTATTCAGACTTTCCAGAATCTTTGACAAAGTCCATTACAAATGGCTATAAGAAAACTAAGTGGCCATAGGAGGTAAAAAATTGTCAAATTAAAAACTGGCTAAGAAGTAAAGAGCAAGAGTAAAATAAGACAGAGTTGGAATAAATAGTAAATTAAAAATTAATATTAGAGTGTCCAAAGCAATGTTTAATATACGTATCAATGATCCAGAAAAGAGGGTTAGCAACAGAATAGCAAAATTTGCAGATGACATTATTTAAGTTATTAGGGGAACAAGATGGTAACATCTTTTATTGGACCAACTTCTGTTGGTGAAAGAGACAAGCTTTCGAGCTACATGGAAGTCTTCTTCAGGTCTGGGAAAGTTACTCAGAGGGTCTTTCCCCAGACCTGCAGGCAACCTTTGAAGCTTTTCTCTTTCACCAACAGACATTGGTCCAATAAAAGATGTTACCTCACTCACCTTGTCTCTCTAATATCCTGGGACTGACACGGCTTCACCACCACTACAAACAATTATTTCGGATAGGGAAGACTAGAAAAGAGGAATGTCAAATGGATCTAACAAAGCTAAAAGAATGCAGGGTTTGGTGGACATGGAAATTCAGTGTTGAAAATTTAATGCACATTGAACAGAAGAATTTCAAATTCTCATATCTATTTCCAGGTTCTAAATTAACTGTAAACACTCAGGAAAAACAACAGCATGTTACTGTGACAGCTCAATGAAAATATCTGTGCAGTGGCAGTTAAAAAAGCAAATGAGCTTTTCATAAGGATGTATGAATAATTAATAGAAGATATTTCTGAAAATATTTTAATGCCTTTATATAAAGTAATGGTATGGTCTAACCTAGGATACAGTGTTGACTTCTGGTCACTCTTAAAAAAGACAACATATGTATCGAGATGGGTGATAAAATAGTGAGAGGGATGGGGAGACTTCCATACCAAAAGAGACTGAAAAGAGTGGACCGATATTCAATTTATCATAATTCAAGGATAAGGTGAGATTAAATGAAATTGAAATATAGCAAATTAATAAAAGGAAATGTCTTTTTACACCACACACAGTTAACCTGTGGAGCTCATTGCCAAAAAATTCGAGTGAGGTCAAGACCTTAATAAGATTCAAAAAGGACTAGACATTCATATGGCAAGAATAATCACAATTAAATTAATTAGGATAACTTATTTTTTTAAAATAGGGCATATAAACCCTCATTTTTCAGGGATAAGGCAATCAGAAGGAATCTGGGATTGGGAATAAACTACTTCTATAAGCAGTTTATTTGCATTTGTCCGTTATGGGGCTTCTTGTAGCTTCATCTGGAGTGACAGATATTAGCCTCTGTCAGACTGGACAAGATGGACTACTGATCTGATCCAGTATGGCAAATCCTATGCTCCTTATTTTCAGGTAAGGCAGCATTTATTTCCTCTGAGATATCTTTTTTCTTCACTATTAAAGGGTCTTCTTTCTACTCACATCTTCTGGCAGGCACCTCACATACTTTTGGGGGGGTCAGTGGGAGTGAATGGAACCTTGGGGCCTCTCTTACCTAAAATTTCCCTCAAGGGTATGGCTACACTTGGAATTTCAAAGCACTACCGCGGCAGCGCTGCAGGAGCGCTGCTGCGGCAGCGCTTTGAAGTGTGAGTGTGGTCGGAGCGGCAGCACTGGGAGAGCTCTCCCAGCGCTGCATGTAAACCACATCCTTTACGGGTGTAGCGTGCAGCGCTGGGAGCCGCACTCCCAGCGCTGCCGCCCTGATTACACTGACGCTTTATAGCGCTGTATCTTGCAGCCCTCAGGGGGTTGTTTTTTCATACCCCTGAGCACAAAACTTGCAGCGCTGTAAAGTGTGAGTGTAGCCAAGGCCTCAGAGTCTTGGGACTAGCATTTACTGCACTCTAATGTTGGTGGGAGGACACGTGATGTTCTAAGTAATATAAATAAGAAAAAGAACCACTAGTACATTGTGTGTGTGCATTTGAGATTTTATCTTAAGCTTCATATATGTTTGGCAAACAATACCTGACATTTAAAATCTTATTAATATTTGTATTAGAATGTCAGAAGACACCTGAAACTTATGCAGCCAATATGCCTAGACATCTGTAGTAAGCTTTTTCTAGATACAGAGAAGCTACTTTTTCTGTGAAGCATTTCCAAGATTTTGATCCAGGATTGGACAGACTTACAGGAGATGTAAGCACTCATAATCATAACTCAAAGCTTTTGAATGTTTTTCTTAAATATAAGAATTCCCTCATTATTTCAGCACCTAATAAAATTACACATTCTAATTTATTTTTCACAATTAGTAGTGTTTATTTTTTGCACTATAGTCAGGTTAGAAAATGAACACCAACAAGCTGGATCAATTTCAGATTTTCACATATTAGCCCAATGCATTTGGGTCACAGACAATGCAAGGAAATATTTAAATCCAAACACACACACTCTTTTTTTCCTTTGATTTTTATATATACATTGCTGTTGATCAGAGCTTTTATCTAAAAGTCTACTTTGGAAGCATCGGGATAGCTAAGTGCCTTAATTACCAAGATTAATAGACAGAACAAGAAAGAAAAAATATTGGTCAAATGCTAATCAGAAAAATTGCATCTGGCTTCATGCCCTGAAGATTGTAAGATTCTTCCTTATGGAGCAGGTCCTCAAGTAATCAATTCTGAAGCACTTACAGGAGAGGAACGTGATCAGGAACAATCAGCATGGATTCACCAAGGGCAGTCATGACTGATTAACCTAATTGCCTTCTATGACGAGATAACGGGCTCTGTGGATGAGGGGAAAGCAATGGATGTGTTGTTCCTTGACTTTAGCAAAGCTTTTGATAGGGTCTCCCACAGCATTCTTTCCATAAGTTAAAGAAGTATGGACTGGATGAATGAACTATAAGGTGGATAGAAAACTGGCTAGATTGACAGGCTCAACGGATAGTGATCAATGGCTCCATTTCTAATTGGCAGCCAGTATCAAGCAGAGTGCCCCAAGGGTTGGTCCTGGGGCCAGTTTTGTTCCATATCTTCATTAATGATCTAGAGGATGGTGTGGCTTGCACCCTCAGCAAGTTTGTCAGATGGACACTTAACTTGAATGAGGAGTGGTAGATCCTGGAGGGTATGAGATGGATAAGAGGACCTAGACAAATTAGAGGACGGGCCAATAAGAACCTGATGAGGTTCAACAAGACAAGTGCAGAGTCCTGCACTTAGGAGGAAGAATCCATTCATATGCTACAGACTAGGGACCAGTGGCTAGGCGCAGATTCTGGAGAAAGGACCTTGGGGTTCCAGTGGAATAGAAGCTGGTATGAGTCCAGTTACCTTGTTGCCAAGAAGGCTAACAGCATTTTTGGACTGAAAGTAGGGGCATGTGCCAGCAGATCAAGGGACGTATCTATTCCCTCTATTCGACACTGGTGAGGCTTCATCTAGAGACAGTGTCCAGTGTGGCACACTACAAGAAGGATGTGAAAAATTGGGAAAGTCCCGCAGAGGCAACAAAAATTGATTAGGGGCTGAGCAACATGACTTACGAGGAGAGGCTAGGGATACTGATTGTTTAGTTTTGCAGAAGAGAAAGAATGAGGTGGGATTTGTAGCTGCTTTCACTGCTGAAAGGGGTTTCCAAGATGATGGTAGCCTTGGGCACTGGGCGCTTTACAGTGCTGCAACTTCTTGTCCAGGTGTGTGAAAATACATCCTGAGCGCAGCAATACAGCGCTGCAATAGCAGCAGTGTAAACAGTGCCCCAGTTGCTGGGATATCCCGGCTCCCAGCACTGTTAGCTTAATCCCCACAGGGAGTGGAGTAACCTCAGCGCTGGGGAGAGCTCTCTCCCAGTGCTGGCGCCACAACCACACTCGCACTTCAAAGTGCTGCCGGAGCCGGAGCGTCACTTAATGAAGTGCATGTAACCATACCCCTAGACTTCTTCGTGGTACAATGACAGAACAAGGAGTAATGATCTCAAGTTGCAGTGGGGGAAGTTTAGGTTGGATGTCAGGAAAAACTTTTTCACTTGGAGGGTGGTGAAGCACTGGAATGGGTTACCTAGGGAGGTGGTGGAATCTCCTTCTTTAGAGGTTTTTAAGTTCAGGCTTGACAAAGCCCTGGCTGGGATGATTTAGTTGGGAATTGGTCCTGCTTTGAGCAGGGGGTTGGACTAGATGATCTCCTGAGCTCCCTTCCAACACTGATATTCTATGATTCTATGATTCAACATTACTCCTGTTTTATCTGGGCTGAGCTTTTGCCCGCTAGATCCCTATCTGTCAGAGCCTGGCCAGATAACAAAAATATAGACTTTGGGTTTGCTGAAAAGGAGAGACAGCTGAATGTCAGTATATTAATCTCACTACAGTCCAGAATGCCCTTGTGGCCTTATATAAAACAGTGAACCAGAGAGGTAATGAGATGGAACACTGCAGGACCTTCAGGAAAAGCCTTTGAGGAGAGGAGCAATTGTCCAGCACTACCCTCTAGGATTCCCTATCCAGTGGTGAGCTGGAGCCAGTTTGCACTGGTTTATGTGAACTGGTTGTTAAATTTAGAAGCCGGTTTAGAACCGGTTGTTAAAGGGGTGGGCAAATTCCGGCCCACGGGACTGTCCTGTCCGGCCCTCCTGAGCTTCCAGCTGGAGAGGCTCCCCTGGCCCCTCCCCTGCCTTCCTCCCTCTTCCAGAGCCTCAGCAGAGCCACTGGCACCAGTGCTCTGGACTGCTCCTGGGCAGCTCTGCAGCTCCCGCCACTTTGAGTGGCATGGTAAGAGGGCTGGGCCAGGGCTGGGAGGAGGGGTTGGATAAGGGGTAGGGAGCAGTTGGAGGGGGTGGAGGTTCTGGGGGGGCGGTCAGGGGACAGGAAACAGGGGCAGTTGGGTAGGCATGAGAGTTCCTGGAGTGTGTCAGGGTGGTGGCGGCTGGGGTCGGGGCAGTCAGGGGACAGGGAGTGGGGCAAGTTGGGTAGGCGGTAAGGTCCTGGGGGGCAGTTAGGGTGGGGGGGTCTCAGGAGGAGGTGGTCAGGGGACAAAGAGCAGGGGGGGTTGATGCGTTGCGAGTTCTGAGGTGTGCAGTCAGGGGCAGGACATGGGCGGGGTCGGATTGGGGGACAGGCTGTTTTGGGAGGCACAGCCTTCCCTACTCAATACAATTTTGCAACTCCGATGTGCAGGGCCAGCTTTAGGAAGTGCGAGGCCTGATTTGGACGGGGCTCCGGCAGAGATGTCTTAAAAAAAACACATGTAAAAAAACCACGTGGGGCTTGTACTCACCAGGCGGTGCTCCAAGTCTTCAGTGGCACTTCGGTGGCGGGTCCTTCACTCACTTCGGGTCTTCAGCAGCACTGAAGGACCCATCGCTGAAGTGCTGCTGAAGACCCGGAGCGAATGAAGGACCTGCCGCTGAAGTGCCGCCAAAGACCCGGTAGGGAACCGATTGTTAAGATTTTGGCAGCTCATCACTGTCCCTATCAGGAGGCAGTGAAATCCTTGAAGAAGCACTGTGACTGAGAACAGCTCTAACAAATCAGGATGGACACTTTATCCCTGTTTCTTGCTGGAAAGAGATCAATTTTAATACAGCTTAATTAAGATTAAAGAAAACTAACTGTGTGTGTTGCTAGACTTGGCCCAATAACTCCTTCTAAAAGTAGGACGTTCCAGAGTAGCCAGTTATTGGTGAGGATGTTGGTATCCAAGGATAGCACAGTCTAACCAGTGAGTACTTAAGCACGGTCAGCAGCTTGCCCTCATGAAGGGAGGCATTAACAATTCTCAGCAGTAATGTGTCTCTGATTACCAGTGTGTCTCTGCTGACTTTAATCAGCCATGAAGAACACACTTAATAATGATGAGATACTACATAACAATGTAGGTTTGAAATTGTTAACAGAAGACCTCTCTGAGTATGACACATGATGCATTAATTTAAAGTCATGTTGGATCTTCAGTACCATGCCTCACGATGAAATCCGTATTTTTGAATGGTAGTACCATTTCCACAACCATCTCTCTGATAATATTAAGGATAACTTAATCAATGTTTAATGCTTCCTCTATTTTATAGTTACATTTGAGTTCAGTTTATAGTAGGGTGACCAGATGTCCCTATTTCATAAGGACGGTTCTGATGTTCAGGGCTTTGTCTTATATAGACACCTATTATACCCCACCACCACCCTGATTTTTCACATTTGCTATCTGGTCACCCTACTTTTTAGAAATTGGCTCAATTTTAGACCGTATCCTCACCTGTCTTAATATATTTTACTTCCTTAAATGTACCAAGATATCAATTTACTGGTTACAATGTCTGGACTGTAAATGGAACTTACAACATCTGGGTGTGAAATTAACATCAAAAGGAGTCTCCCCCCTTTTGGTTTTCTGATAGGGAAATAATCTTTTGCTACATACAATTTTTAACTGTGAAAGAATCCCTTTTAACCAAAATGCAAACACTGCAAAAGCTGTGCATTTTGATGCCTAGGTTATAAACAGTGATTTTCAAAGAGTGTGTGGGCTGGTGTCTCACTGGGTTTTGCAGATTTAAAGAAGCCTGGTTCCACTCAGAAAGTTGATTGTAAAAAGCATTTTGGGATTTCATGTTTATTGCATGTCAATGATTTCCCACTAAAATCATAGAATCATAGAATATCAGGGTTGGAAGGGACCTCAGGAGGTCATCTAGTCCACCCCCCCTGCTCAAAGCAGGATCAGTTACCAACTAAATCATCCCAGCCAGGGCTTTGTCAAGCCTGAACTTAAAAACCTCTAAGGAAGGAGATTCCACCACCTTCCTAGGTAACCCATTCCAGTGTTTCACCACTCTCCGAGTGAAAAAGTTTTTCCTAATATCCAACCTAAACCTCACCA